>NC_060272.1:81938952-82006171 GCF_021613505.1 Equus quagga
CACATACATGCACACATAGGCACGCACACACAGCACACTCACACACATACCACATACATGCACACATAGGCACGCACACACCACACTCACACACCACATACATGCACATTCATCACACACACACAAACCAGGGAGGGTCTCTGGCACCTGTCTGACCTGTTCCCTGACTCTTCATCCCTGGGGCTGGGTTCTGGAAGGCTGATGAGGACAGATGGCCCCCTTATTCCAGGACTGCGCTCATGCAAAAAGTGACACAAGTGCCTGGACCTCAGCCCCAAACACCCCTTTGTGGAGAGTGATCTACACTGAGGAACAAGGGATGAGACCCCAGGCCGGGCTGGCCAGCCTGCCTCCCCAAAAGGGCCAGGGAGCTGTGTGGGAAGGACTGTGCCCGGGCTCCGGGAACTGGAGCCTGGTGGTGAGTGACGGGCCCTCGGGCTAGTGAGCTGAGTTCCTTTATGCCCTTTAGCTAGGGGCATAGGGGCGCGTCAGGGATGGAGCAGAGATCAGGACTGGCTCTGTCACTCTCTGTGTGACTTTTGGGGGGAACTTTAGCCTCATTAGGCCATAGTTCCCTCCTTTATAAAATGGAGATGATGACAATATCACTCAGAGGTTTCCCGTGACAACTGAGTGGGTTAAATGAGGTAATGGTTGCCCAGAGTTTACAACAGCGCGGGGCTGCAGAAGACAGCGCCCTCCGAATCTGTGGTCTCAGAGCCCCCAAGAGCCCCAGGGCGCTGTGCACAGAACCGAGGGGCAGGCTCTCCTACTATTAGCCTTCCTCCCAGACAGTGGCTTCCAAACTTCTGAACCAAACCCACTAAGACTTCATCGCTCCTACCCTCCTGTGTGTGTGTGTAAACAGCAAGGAGAGCTGTGGGAAGCAAGACTAGCTTTTATACATGTGTTACTTCCGATAGTTTCAATTTTATTCCTTTCTAGTTTTTTTTTTTAATGCTAGTTGCAACCCACTGGTTTCTAAGAAGCCAACAATCTGCTGTCTGACAAGCTGCTCCAGGAGACGGAAGATCAGCTGTTTTTATGCTGAGGTGTAGATTCAAACATGGATGACCTGCGGCAACGACCTTGGATTTTCCTGCCTTGAGGTTAGGCCTTCACGCATCACGCTATGGGGCTGGGGAGTCCTTGCTGAGCCCACGGCTGTTTGTTCCTAGAAGGGAACAGCCTCCTCCAGCGCCCACAGATCCTGGCCAGGGAGGCACGAACACTCCCCCTGTCTCAGAGCACAGGAGGGGCTTGCAGAGTCTCCGGCAGTGTGCAGCCACTGCCAGCGAGAGCTGAGGGTGGGACTGGCTGGTCAGAGTTGCTAGGTGAGGGGACCACAGAGCCCTAAGTTCTGGACTTCCCTGCCTGTGGGGACTATGACACGGCCTTGCACACAGCAGCTGCGGACGCCCTTCCCTCCCCAGGCTGGCCCCTGCTGGGCACTCACAGGGTGGGAGAGGTGCCAGAAGCAAAGTGGGGTGACGGACTCAGACCACTTACAACATGAAGGCAGGGTCACCCTCAATGGCAGTCGGAGCTGTGCTTTGTTCAGTGGCCCAAACATGTGGACATGAGGGCCATTTAGGGGTAGCTGGGGGACTGCACACCCACAGCTGTCGTCTGCCAGAACTGCCCAGGGTGATGCGTGGTTTTGGACTCTGTAATCTCTGAGTTTGGCTGAAGCCAGAGAGCATGCAGGCGGCCAGGGATATCCCTCCACACCATCCCCGTCCTGCCACACTTTGGGAGCCCCAGTGGGCACTGAACACGTGCTTCCCTGCAGCGAAGCTCAACCCCCACATCCTGCAGGAAGAAGCCTCGACAACCAGGAAAAGCTCTAGAGTCACCTGGGGGCAGGAGCATTTCAGAGAATCAGCTGTTGTGGGAGGGGCCTTCCATGGGGTTCACAAAAGAGCAAATGAACGTTCAGAATATTCGCTTACAGACCTGCGGGGCTGCCGGGCTGCCAGGGCAAGTGGATTCCAGCTTCCCATTTATATACTTTCTGCACTAATGGAACACTTGTAAGGGGTGTGTATGACTTTTGCCATTTAGAAAAACAAAGCTAAAGTATAAACTAGGGAGACTGCCAAGAGCCTTTGGGCCCCTGTCACCCTGGCGCCCTGCACAAGGCCAGCCCTAGAGCACGGCGGTGGGCATGGCAGCAGGAGAGCTGGGCCAGACCTCACTCTGACATGAGGCATCGGAGTCTCCCCTCCCTCGCAAATCACGCCCCTCCCTGGGCCCAGAACAGTCTTCGGTGCTCAGGGTCGATGCTGTCAGTTACTGCACAGGAGTGCTGAACACCAGGAGAGATGGTAAATGTGAGATGCACAGTCAGGCGCTCTACAAAGTTAGAGTTAATATTATGACTTTCCAGCTAGTGTCACAGCCCCACCTCGAGGCCCTGCCTCTCACCTAGAGGATGCTGCCAGTGCACCCTTGGAGAAGCCGCAGTGTGACCACTGCACCATTCCTCTCTCTGCCCAGTGTCTGTCCTGGCAGTGGCTTTGGCTCCCATCTCCAGGTCTCCACCTCTGCCCAGATCTTGCTGCTCGGTCATGCTGAGGCCCTGCAGAAAGTCCTGGAAGAACCAGGGCTGCATTATGAGTGTCCTTCTTGGCTCAGGCAATTTCCAGATGGGGCTGAGTGGCTGTTCCCCAGGGCAGTGGGGATGATAGTGGCTTGGTTGTCTGGGAATTGGGGCTGACCTTGAGCCCCTGGAGTTGCTGGCTGGCGCCCCTGTAGAAGGCCAGTGCGTCGCTCCTGTGCTTGCTTAGTTGGGCCACCAAGTGCAGGCTCTGGTCCTCAAGCTTGTCATAGAGTGTGCGGACGCTGAAGTCCTCTAGGGTCTTCACAGGGCATGGCTCCCCTGCAGGAAGAGGCCTTGGAGTGAGACTGTGAGATGAACAGGAACCAGGAGCAGAGCACTGGGCCCAGGGGTGCAGGCGTAGCCACTTCCCTCCTCCCCTCAGAGCTCTGCAGCAGGATCAGGGGCCGAGGAGGGCAGAGGTCTGCCTGCAGGAAGCAGATGCTAGGAGGAGCGTCGGCTCTGGTGAAGAAAGGCGGAGGTCAGTTTTGACAGGAGCATGGGGAGGAGAGAGGACCTCAGGGGCAGCAGAGAGCCCCTTCTGTGGTGTGGGTGTGACTGACAAGGACCTGCAGCCTGTCTGTCTGGGCCTGGCGTCGCCCCAGAGCTCTGCTGAGGGTGGATCTCCCTGTCCTGGATGACCTGCCAACCACCTGGGGAGCTGTTTGCTGGGTCCTCCAGGCTGTGTCTGACTGCGTGACCTCCACCCCTTCCCTCCACCTGAACTCATCTCACTGTCCCCACATTCCCACAACTGTCCTGTGCTCCCCTGTGCAGGTCTCGTCCCAGCTGGCCCCCTGCTCTGTGGACTCCTGTCCAGCCGGGCTGAAGAGCTTCTCCTCGGAGTCCCACAGTGCCCTGCGCACGCTCCACAGACGGCAGATGCTCACCACGTGCTTCTCTGGCTAAGGGGCCTCCTCTGGCCTTCAGGCTGCGGCGTGTGACCCAGGCCACCTCCAGGAGAGCGAATCGGGGCCCCTCTATGGAGGCCGCTGCCTGCCCAAGTCTCTGGGCCCGAGGCTTCTCTCTCATCCACAGGAATGTCCCTCCGCGAAGAGCCTTAACCCTTTGACCTCCTTCTCCCTCAAACGCCCTCTGCTCTGCTAGAAGGACATGTCTGGGGGACGGAGACCCCTGTGCAGCTGCCTTTCCCCTGTGGAGTGTGGAGCTGGGTCTTGAAGGCAGAAGAAGAAACGTGGGGTGAGGCCCCATGCTGGCCTGGGGCTCAGCTGGGTGGCACCTGCAGGAACGTGGATGTGAAGCTGAGTGAGCGTCTGCTGCCAGTCCCTAGGCCGCCCTGTCCCAGGCCTGGGGGTGCATGTGGGGAGAAGGGGAAGTCCCATCCATGCTGGCGATACGACGGGGCAGCTCTCACTCTGAGAGCAACACCCGCCCGACCCGGACGGAGCCTGCTTTCCATCCTCCCTCTCTGTGGCCAGCTTAGGACCTGTCCCCTGAGCTACCAGCTGGTCAGGTGGGAAGAGGGTGGGAGTGCAGATCTTCAGAAGACAGGACTGGGTCCTCCCACTCCATCGAGATGCCCCTCTCCATCTGCCCTGTCATACGCCCCACAGCAAAGGGGCACTTCACCCTCCCCTCAGGGACCAGTCCTCTGAGGAAAGGAACCCTGTCCTGGCACCCCAGGTCAGACCTGCTGGGCCCCCTCCTCCCATGGGAGCTCCCAGCAGTGAGCCGCGGCCCTGAATAGAGGCTGCATTTAAAGGTTACAGTGCCAGGGGCAGTCTCTGGCTCTAGCAGCCCCTCACTATGTCCACACTGTCCACACTCAGCACAGCCCACCCTGTAGATCACCCATGAGGGGCGCCATGGGGTGAGAGGGGCTGACTTGTCCTGGCTTGTTAGTTTTTGGTGTCGGCCCTGTCCAGAACAGTCGCCAACAGAGGGATGACCAGCCTCTAAGCCCCATGCAAAGGCATAGTCAGGACAGCACAGAGCCAGCCCAGCCCTGGACAGTGTGTATGTGTTCTGGCACGATTGTGCATGCTTCTGTGCATGTGTATGATGTATATGCACGTGTGTGGCATGTGTGTGTGTAAGGGGGTGTGTGTAAGGGGGGGTGTGGTATGGGGAGGCCTGTGTTCAGGTTCACACAGCTAGCAAGACTCCAGTACTGGTGTGATCCCATGATCATGCTTCTAACCACTCATTTCTCTGCGCCCCCTCCCTGGCCCTTGCACGTTCAGCCCACTTCCTGTGGTCCCTGCAACTCTGCAGTTAAGAACCAGTGGAACTGACCTTCAAGCTGTGTGAACCCAGGTCAGTGAGGACTTAGGGCCTCTGTCCCATCGTCTGATGCTGTCCCAAGCAGGTGAAGGGCCCACTTCCATGGAGCCTCCCTCCATGCCCCTCTGCATGTACTTCCTGCTCACAGTCGGGGCTGGGGGCCGGGGCCACAGGGGGAGGGTTGGGTCCCCGAGGTCCTCCTGAGCACCAAGGCAACACCCAGTTCTCCAGGTGTGAAGAGGAACTGACAGGCGTGGGTGAGTGATTGTGTAAAGGGAGCCTGGAGAACGGTCCTCGCTTCTGCCCCTGCGGTGAGCTAGGGCAAGGTAGCCACCAGCTGGAGAATTGCCCTGGGGCCCCAGGAACTCCTGACCAGCACAGGGAGGACCAGAGAGCTCTCGCCTCAAACCCAGTGGCACCCTCTCTCTAGTGCTTGCCGCCTGGGGACCTTGGGCAAGTCACTCACGTCTCCCTGAGCCTCATTCTATAACATGAGGACAGGACAACACCTGAAAACACTCACTTCTAGGCTCTGTCGTGAGGATCAAAGGACAGCATGAAGTGTCCTGCAAACTGTCAGTGCTGCACAAACATGAGACGCTCCCCAGAGTGTGTGGCTGGGGTGCAGGGGGTGTGGAGGGCAGGCTGAGCGGGGACGGGGAGAGGGACGACTCACTGCACGCCGGCGTGGTACCTGTGTCCCGGGGAACGGCTCCCTGCCTGCAGCTGGCTCCTTCCCCAGAGCCCTGAGGACCGAGGTCTTCACGGACGGTAAGGCTGGAAGGAAGCCCCAGCCTCAGCGCACAGACACACACGGCTGGCGCAGGGCTCACGTGGACCCGGGGAGCCGGTGACGAGCGCCACAGGCCAGCTCAGGAGGGCGTTCCTTCCTGAGTCCACAGGGCAATGCCAGGCTCAGGAGTGTAGGCAGGGCCAGAGTGGGCAGTGGCCGTCCCTAGGCTGGGGCAGGGCTGGGAAATGTGTGAGGAGCAGAAAGGGACTCACTTGTCCCCGAGAGGCACGCAGTCAGCAGGCACATGAGGCTCCCTGAGGCCCCTCCCCCGGAGTCTCCAAGCTCTGACGGGGCAGGTCTGGGCCAGCGGGGGGCTCAGCACAAGGCCCAGGCCTGTCAGCAGTGCAGTTGCCAAGCCGACAGCCAGCAGCACCCCTGAAAGTTGCGGGGAGAGCGGAAGGGCCACATGATGACCACTCAGAACCTCCCCAGGCTGCGCGGCCGGAGAGCAGCGTTTTGCATTTGCCCCTTGGCCCTGGTCTCTCGGTCTTGCTGCCTTCAGGCTTTAACTCCTCATAGCTCCCTGTAGATCAACCTCATTCCTGCCTCTGGGGCTTTGTGATGTCAGGTGTCCTCCTGGGAATGCTCCTCTCCCCACACCCCACCATGTAAGACCCCTCCGAGGACATTGCTGCTGGCCTTCCCGGCACGTCCCAGCACTGCCCTGCGCTTCATGTGGCTTGCTGGCTGCCCTGTGCCCAGGTGGCTTAGCACCTGGCCCCTGCAGGGCAGTGTTCTCTGTCCCACCTGGGTGGGGGCCATGAATGCCCCATGCTCTGGGCTCTGCCGGAGAGCTCAGTGCAGACTGCTGACTCACGAAGACAAGAAGGAAACAAGATGAGAAAACCCAGAGAGGAGGTTAGAGGAGGCACCCCTGCGATCCTGGTACTCTACCGTTCGACTCACTCACCGCGCGGGGACTCGCTCCCCAGGGAAGCTCCCAGGACTGAGGTGGAGGGGAAGGGAGGGTGAGAAAGGAGACCCTAGTGGAGGAAATTCAGTTTTCTTTGTCTGGCAAATGAAGCCCCAGTTCAAAGGCAAGCTTGTCCTTGTGCACACCTGAAGTCTTTGGGGCTGTACCCAGAGTCACAGATGGGACTGGGGGCTCTGCTGTGCCACACTCCTGGCACCAACCCCAGGTCCTGGCTACTCTGGTCTGGGGTCAGTACCTGTGATCACTGCCCAGTCTGGGCCCAGGGTTGGCAGCTTGTGCCTGACGATGCCATGCCTGGAGAGCTGGAACGGGGAGGAGGGCTGCACAGAGGACAGGCCAGGGCTGCAGGCTATCCCCTTCTCCTTCACCGACACCACCACAACGCTCTCTGGAAGTGCGTTGTCTCGAAACACGTATGTGCCCGGATCTAAGAACTGGTGGACAAACCTGGGGGTGAAGGGCCAGAATACAGAGAGTCAGCCTTGGTGGGCTGCTCTCAGCAGGCTGAGTCTGGGTGACGTTGAGCCGTGGCAGGGCCTCCCCCACAACACGCATGAATAATGTGGTCCAGGGAAGCTGCCTGTGACCCCGCCCCCCCACCCCAACGTGTGCCCTCAGGAGGCCTCGCCTGCCTGTGGTCTCTTCTGGCCTCATCTCCCACATGGTCTGCAGCCTCCCCTCCTCTCCTGAGTCTTCCTATTGGCCATGGAGGAGGAGGCTGTGACCAAGTGCGTGGCCCCATGGCCCCTCGAGTCCCCCAGCAGCCCAGCTGCATTACCTGGAGAAGTTGACTTGAGTCTCTCGCACTAGGTGGCCGAGCCTCCTGAAGGCCCCGAAGTCCCAGTGGGGGTTGCTGTTGAACAGGTGCTGCTTCTGGTACACGGGGTAGTGACTGGCTGGGCGATCTGGGGAGCGAGCTGGGGCTGGGCTGGGTCCCAGAGGCCTCCCCAGCCCCAGCCTGGGGCAGCCCACATCCGGGGAGCTCAGCATCCTGTGCTCACAAGAGTGAGTGGCTGAGACACAGTTCCCCTCTCATGTATGTAACGTGCCCTTAGTAATCATGCTGCCAGGCAAGACTCTTCTTCCCTCTGCCCACAGAGAGGGCACACTCTGAGCAGGGGGCACCAGGCCTGACGCCCCTCTGTGGATGAGGCCAGCCTGATGCCCTGGGACTCTCAGAGCAGGGACGTGTTCAACTGTGCACCCCTGGAAGGCAGCACAGTATGGGCATGCAGCAGGTACTCAATAAATGCTATGGGATGGCTGAGAGAATGAGCAGCTAAGGAGGTGGGTGGGGCTGCCATACAGGCAGGCGCCACCTGGTTGTTCCCACTGCACAAGGAGGCCTTACCTGTGTGCAGGTGTTAGTTCTTCTTCCTGAGCCCCCCAGCCCCGCATGATGGGGCTCTGATCTTACCTCCCTCACAGTGGGGAGAAGGGGGAACGCAAATGGATTCACTGGCAGAGGTAAATATCAAGGTGAAGAGAGGTGGAGGTTACCCCAGTTCCCAGAGGTTTGTGGAAGAGCTGGGCCTAGAAACCAGGGCACACATGTCTAGTGTGGAGCTCACTTTCCAGGGTGTGTTCCCCTCTTTGACACTCAATGCCTTGGCACGCGTCTCGGGGAGGTACATCAGTGGTTACGTGACACGTGGAACGAAACACTTCATTGACTTCTACCTGGGCCAAGTGGCCATTCTGTGTAAATCTGAAAAGCACGGGCTGTGCCACACACCCAGCGATCTGGCCACAAGCAAGGATGCTGCCTACATTCCAAATGCCAGAGACTGAAGCCTCAGCCTCCCCAAAGGGAGGACCTCGATCTGGAGCCTTCAGTGTGTTGTTCCGTACAGGGCATTCTCTGTACTAATCTGCCATGGTTATAAGACAGCCACACAGGTTACATTTATATTTATTTTCTATTCCATACCTCTCTGCCCCATGTTTTTTCTCCTCAAAATCCATTCCCCCCAAGGCACAGAAGTCTGACACCTCCACGGGCTGCAGGAGGAGTCTCAGAATGCTGGAGCTGAAACATCTGCTCAAGATATGGAATGAAGGCCCCCAGGGAAGTGACTGAACAGGCCGAGAGCAGGGGACAGCACCAGCCTGTGCCCCACGACTTCGAAGGCACGGTCTGTACGTGATGTCACCAGGCAGACGGACAGGGAGGGATGAGGGAGCCAGAGCGGGAGGGCGGGGCCGAGGGGCAGACTCACTGTCAGGGTGAATCTGAAGCTGGAAAAGAATCACGTCCTCTTCTGTCAAGCAGATCACTGGGTTTGGAATGTGGGGAGGGATGCTGGGGGCCTGGGGGACAGGGTATGCCGGGCCTGCAGTCCAGCGACGCCTTTGCATCCGGGAGCTGGACACAGGTGGTCCTGGAAGAGTTTGGGGGG
Organism: Equus quagga; assembly: GCF_021613505.1. Lineage (NCBI taxonomy): Eukaryota > Metazoa > Chordata > Mammalia > Perissodactyla > Equidae > Equus > Equus quagga. Next base: position 81,947,922 of record NC_060272.1, read on the forward strand.
GAAAAGCTGAAGGACCTGGCCTGTCTGGGGAGGCACACACACCGCCTGTTGGCCCCACCCTGTCTCGATTCCCTTTTAAGAGCAGTTCCAGCCCTTCCGGGGCCCTTGCCTCCCCAAAGACTGTCTTCCTACCTGGCCTTCTATGTCCCTGCCAGACCCTGGCCTTCTGAACCCTGGGACAGAGCTGAGAGATTTCTAGGGGCTGCAGTTGCGCCTCGCAGTGCGGCCACCTTCCCCTTCCAGGAGGAAAGCAGCCACGCCCTCACTCCACCCACTTTCTCGGGGAGAGCCTGGGCTTGGTACCACGTGCTTACCAAGGAGGGAGCCAAGCATGGCCATGCTGGAGATGACAAGGCCGAAGATGCCGTGGGGGCCACACTGGACCAGATGGACCCTGGCGCTCCCTTGGAAGGATGGGTCTGGGCCCAGAGCGCTGGCTACTTCCTGAGAACACGCATCACAGCATCATACGCCCGGGGAGAGGAGGAGGGGCAACGAGGCTTCCAGAGGTGGGGGCGCAGAGACCAGACTGAGCCCTTGGGCACAGCCCCTGGTGAGGGGGGCTCAGCGATGTCCACTGTCAGCCTCCTTCCTCACTGAAACTTGCCCGGGTGGCCACCTGTGCCTGGGTCCCTCCCATCTTCAGAAAACACCGCTGACTTAACTCAGTCCCTATACTGAGCCACTGTTTGCCCCTTGTTTCTATCTGCCTGCAAATGTCCTACTTATGGAACAACTTAGAAACATGTCCCTATCACCCCAAATCTGTTGTCCACTCCCATGCCAGATGATCCTCCCTACCTTTCAGTGACAAGCAGACAGAGCCACCCAGAACCTTCTGGCAGACAAATATCCAGGGCTGGCCCTACTTGTGCCCAGGCCCTGGTCCTATGCCACTCCCACCTCGATGAAGCATCGGGGCCCTGAAGACAGCCACGGCCAACAGTATGGTGGGCAAGAGACGGACCTGCCCTGTGGCCAGAGGTCCAGGCTGGGACCAGAGGCGCAGGCTTGGCTCTGGCAGGGTTTACACCATTTCTCTGACCATGGTGAGTGGTTTCACATCGCTGGGCCTCACTTCACACTTCTGTAAAGTGAAGCTGATGTTTTCTCAGATCCCTTCTGGCATTCAGACTGAATGGTTGACATTGACCTAAGAAATACCTCCTTCTGCCCTTCCCTCCAGCTTGCAGAATGGAAATTCATGTGGATAGCAACAGATGAGGCAGGGAAGACTGGTTATCAGATGGACTTTCTCTTCCACCACCTGGTGTCTTTAGACTTGGTGCCTGGTTTTTCTTCAGTCACAGGTGCCCAGGTGGCTCTCTCTCTTGTCCCCATTGAGCAGAGCTGCCCTTCTATCCCAGCCCTTCCCCAGCTGGGCTCACCCTCTGGATGCTGTCTCCGGCCTCGCCCTTCACACTCAGGATCAGCTCTCTGTTGGGGCCCCAGGCCAGGGAGAGCTGGGGGGCCCTGGCCAGACACCGGGCATCACAGAGCTCTTCTGCTGAGATGTACTGCCAACACCGGCAGCTGTGGAGAGGAGAGGGTGAGAGGCCTGCCCGGTGGGTGTGGAGCAGCTGTCTGCTCCCTGATGCCCCTCAGCCCTGCAGGCCCGTCCAGAAGGACACGAGCCGTCTATGCTTCCTAAGCAGTGACTGCACTTTTAATGGAGGTCCACGAAGGACTTGTGACACTGTGCTCTCGCCCTGCCTCTGCACGAGCTGGGCATCTCCCAGAATGGGAGCAGTGCCTGGACAGAGGCACCGCTGAGGCAAGAGTGAGGCGAGAGAGCTCCTCAGCCTGGAGGACTCCTATTTATTCAGCAGACCTCCCGGCACACTGCTCCCCTGCCCCGTGCCTCCCCTGCCTGGGGGCAACTCTGTCCAGTCCACAGGTCAGCTGGAGGACTAGAACTCAGGAGAAAACCGGGGTCCCCCTTGGCTTGATGTCTAGTCAGGGTCAGCTCCCGGCAGCTGGCTGAGGAGCCCGGGGAGCAGACCTCGCTCTTCCTTGCTGCCAGCACCTCTCCAGCCCTGTGCTGCTTGCCCTGGCTGGTGTTGCCTGGCCCCCCACCACCCTGCCCCTGTCAGGGAGCGCTGACATGGGAGCTTCTGGAAGGAGCTTGCACTCAGCTCAATGTCCCATCAGGGCTGAGTCCTGCCAACACCCTTCTGGATGGGCCCTCTGGGGACGGTCAGGACCTGTCTGGAGATGGTAGATTCATTCTGTTCTCTGTGGCTTTTTGTCACTCACATGCCCAGTTCATCGCTGAGCTCCCCACCCAAGGGGTGACAGGAGGAGGAGCAGTTGTGCTGCTGAGGGGACACACACTGGCGGGTGGCAGCCAGGCGAACGTCTCCAGGCGAGCAGCGCTCTGCCACCTGTGGGAGGAGAGTCCTGGCTCTGGCACCCTGTAGGCCTGGGTGGGGGCGCCCTCCGCGGCAGAGACCATTCCAGAGACAGGAGCAGGGCTGTGAGGAACCAGGCTCCGCTGAGATGTCCTTAGTTAACACGCTAAGACTAGGGCTACCTTGAGGGTAGAGGGGAACCATGAAGTGATAGAAGATAAGTTTGCTGCCTTGGGGGGATTTGGGAGGTCTGGCTGGGGAGGCTGGACAGCTAAGATTACATCCTAGGAAGTGAGGATCAGCAGTGACGGTGGTGGCTGGTCAGGGAAGGCTTCCTGGAAGAGGTGAGGGTGAGCCTAGGTCTGAAGCGGGATTGTTAGAGCAGGACACTACAGAGGGGGAGGGCCAGAGTGTGTCGGGGAACAGGCCCGGTGACTGGCTGGGCTGGTACGGAGGGGCTGCCGGAGGAAGCAGCTTTGGGTGAGGCTGGAGAGGTGGCTGGGTGGTCGTTCCCATGTTACCCTGGGCCCACATTATCTGCCTACCTCCTGAAAGTGTGGAACCGCGGGAAGGAGACAGGGCAGCCACAGCCCCTTCCCTGGGGGTCACGTCAGGAAAGACACAGGCCCACCTGGACAACCCAATTATTTACGCCAGTGGTAGCTAGACTTTCAACCATGCCCCCCAAGAATAAAAAATTATTGTAAAATATATTACTATAATATATACTGTACTGTATATAAAATATATATTAAAATACTTGTGAAAAACTGAAGAGAAGGAAGATCACTGTGAACAGTTTTGATGTCTCCTTCTTGAGCACACCCATTTTGGGATGGGCTTGGCGAGGCCAGAGCCTTCCCTGTTCTCTGACCAGGTAGTAGGGGTGACAGGTGAGGGAGTTTGCCTGTTAAAATCAGAGATGAGTCCTGGATGATAGCCATGAAAGAATCCATTCCTCTGGTTGAGGATCTGATCTATACGACCCAGGCCACATGTCAGAGTCGAACCCCATCTCTAACTGGCTGTGTTACGCCTCTCTGTGTTTCGCCCTCTTCATGTGGAAAGGAGGCAGAGGTGGGCCTTCAGGGGCTCGAGGTGGGCCAGGTAGTAGCCTCAGGCTCGACGCAGGCAAGGCCACTCCAAGGCTGTGGGCTAGGAGGCAGCTCTGAGCGGGATGGAGCCAGTCAGTTGTCTTGGCTGCTCAGTCCTGAGGCAAGGGGTCCTGTGCCCGAGGGAAGGCAGAGAGATGCAGAGGGTGGGGGGGATTTGGTGTTCTTGTCTGCGAAGGAGGGAGGGAGGGAGCCTATCTCCTTTTGTTCTTGTAGGGGCCCTGGCCTTGCCCTGGGTAGGGATGCGGGGAGCCAGCACTAGCTGGTGACGTGAAGGACAGGTGCCCAGACTGCCCTAGGGAGCCAGCTCCTTGTCCAAGCTGAGCATCCTCGGCCAAGCTCAGACTTGAGCAAGGCTTGGGAGCCAGGTTGACTAGAGGTTTTCAAACTTTAGTGAACATCAGAATCATTTGGAGCGTTTGTGAAAATCCAGATTGCTGGGTCCCACCCCTAGAATTTCTGAATTCAGTGGATGTGGGGTAGGGCTCGAGGATTTGTGTTTCTTAACAAATTTCCAGGTGATGCTGACATTGCTGGTGCAAAGACCACACTATGAGAACCACTAGGCTAGAAGTAGGCAGGATGCAGAGCCATTTGTGCAACGGGAGAAGGGCACGCACAGGGAGGGAGTGCTGGAAAGGTAGGGCCAGATGACGGGAAGCCAGCAGTGCTGGGGACACAGCCAGGGGCTGGTAACTATCTCTATCTGGTGGAGAGCAAGTGCGTGACTCAACCTGTTGACTGTTCTCCTGTCAAGGGGCAGGGTCTTCGAAGGGCAAGGCAGAGCTGCCTGACGAGGGATACAGATGGCAGAGGAGAAAGGTGGTGGGAGAGCACCTCGTTCCTCCTCAGGGTTTTGGAGGAGCTCCTATTGGCCCTGGGTGGCATAGGCCAGCCTTGGGGTCCTGACTGTCATCTTGTTCTCTGTGGCTCAAATGTGGGATTGGGAGTGACTGATAATGGGAGATCTGGATTCAAAGGGGAAATGCCTGAACGGGCCAGAGCTGTCTGAGATGGAGCCTGGGGGAGGGGCTGTGTGTCAGGGGGCAGCACAGGGGGCTCTCTGTGCCACAGGGCTGGTTGGGTGGAGAGCCCTCCCGAGATGCTGCTGACTTTTAAAACGAAATCAGATCCAGAGCTTCCAGAGCTGGCCATGAAGAGAGGGCCTCCAAATCTTGCTGCCACCAAGGCTGCACGCCTGGTGAGGGGCCGCTGTGCTCGTCAGCTAGCCTGCCACTCATGCAGGGTGTGGCCCTTCCTGACGCCTGCAGTGCCTTGTTTTGCCGTGTTCCAGGGACGGACATGGGAATGCTCACACTGTGCAGGGGCGACTGTGCAGGGTGCTCACCCTACAACCCACAGAGCGGCCCTGTCAGCTCCCACAGAATGCTCCTCAGTTCAGCATAGAATGACTGAGTTACTCTCCTCAGACCCTTTATAATGCTGAGGTGCTGAAGCTCCATGATAAGCAGAAACACGAGTCTTATCATGACGTGAGCTCTCTGAGGTCTTCTCATTTGTGCAGGAGGCAATCCACCCGGACAAAGGACTGAACTCCAAGCAGACAGCCAGTGAAGGTGCCTGGCTTGCAGGGCAGCACCCGGACGCTCCCTCCCGTCACTCCCCTCAAATCTTCCTCTCCTTGAGGCTGCAGGGCATTACCTGGGGCTGGCAGTCCTCAGCACCATCACTCTCGTCGCTCTGCAGGCCCCTCTCATCGGAGGACTCATGTCCTGCCTGGCAGATGCAGGAGCCGTCTGACTTCTGGAAGACCCTGTTCAGGCCCCGACATGTGCAGTGGGAGGCACCTGGGGACAGAGAAACCCTGTCGTCTGTCACAGGCACCTGGCAGTGAGCCAGAACCTGAGTGAACCCTCCGTCCTTGTCCACAGGGCACCTGTGGTCCAGGGGGCAAGCAGACACCCACCGTCCCCAAAGTTGGGGCTGAGACGGTCTTTGTGGGGACTGAGTGGGATCTTCTAAATCAGTCATTCTCAACCCTGACTTGCACTGCATTCATCTGAGAAGCTTTTAAACAACACTGCTGTTCAGCGCCATTCAGGCCAATTAAGCAAAAATCTCTGAGGTGAGGCCAGGGCATCTCCTTTCTGACAGTCCCTTGAGCACTGCAATGTGCGGCTGGGGCTGAGCACTGCTGATGCCGTGGAAAGCACTTGACGTCCTGTGGAAGGCGTTGTTCCTTCCACGATCACACAAAGCCATGTGGGGTCGGTCCTGAAGGACTGGCACAGGCCTCTGTCTCTGGACAAGAGGAGAGATCTGCAGAGCCTGAAGGCCGCTCAAGAGGCCTGAAGGATGGATGGGATTAGAAAGGCAGAGCTGGGAGCACAGGAATTCTCAGCAGAGAAGGTGACAGGTGAGGAGGTTCGGGGTTTATTCAGGAGGCAAAAGCAGTCCAGGTGAATTTGTGATTCAGGAGGGGCAGTGGGAGGAAGGGTAGAGAGTGGGCCGGTGTAGTGGCCTGGGGTTCCCTGTGATTCTGAGGCCTCGCCAGGGCCAACCGGCCTGCGTGCCTCTGTGGAGACTGGCATCTGCTCAGGAATGAAAACACTCATTTCAGGTTCAGCCCTTGTCAGATTGCTGAGGATGACCACTCACACACAGGACACAGCAGCCCACAGACCCTCGGCAGAACTTGTTGAGTAAATGGATTGAAAGTTGACATTTTTTTGCTAACATGGTCGCATTCTTCCCCAAAAGAATTTAGGGACCGTTAACAAGAGAGAATTATTTCTACTGTAGAGAAGGAAGGGAGTTACTCAGTACTGAAGTGACACAGGGAGTATTCTCCCACCAGACAGGCTCTACACGGTTAAGCCCTCTCTACTGTCCTGAACTCTGGAATGTTCTTTGGCCCGTCTGGACCAGGTTCTTGCTGAGACTCTGTGCCCCCGGAGTCTTCCGCGTCTTCTCATGGTCCAGAGCGCTGGGCTTCAAACCTTGCTTCGTGCACCCTGTGCTTCAACAGAGGCGCCTGGGGGCCTTCTTAGGGGAGGAGTGACCTCACGGCAGCAGTTACGAGACCTCACCCTCAGTTCACTTGGAGCCACTCTACTCTGACATGTATCATATTAATTCCCTAAATAAGAATTCTTTTGAAAGAGTGTTTTCTTGCTAAAGAATACTTTGAACAGAAGTCTGAACTCTTGGTCTGGCAATCATGACTACAGAACTGACCACGGATCTATATTAAAAGTATCATTTTTAAAATATCTTTTCCCCATTGTCTTAGCCCAACAAGATTTTACTTCCCCTCAAGTTCCTGTTTAAATACAACCTTTTCCATAAAGTTTACCTGAGCCTGCCATGCAGAAGCAATTTCTTCCTGTTTTGAACCGTCCGGACTTTTTTCACTTCTTTTCTTGTGGCATTTGACACGTCTGCCAATTTGTTATATATTTTTTTCTTTCCTCCTATCTTAGTATCTTCCACAGTGCTTTTGTGTCACTTACAACAATAATTTGAAGTTAGTGTTTGTAAGATAAGCTTCAAGATAAATTAACTAAAAAAAAACCTCTCCACCTATCACAAAAGGGAAAGAGGCAGTTTACAAAAGTGCATATGCTTACAGACTCGAGCAGCGGCAGAATAGCTCACAGTGGTCCCCCCTTATCCACAGTTCTGTTTTCTGTGGTTTCAGCTACCCGCGGTGAACCTTGGTCGGGAAGCAGACGATCCTCCTCCTGACGTATTGTCAGAAGGTCAGTAGCAGCCTAACTACATCACAATGCCTGCGTCGTTCGCCTCTCTTCACCTCCTCACGCAGGCACTGGATCATCTCACATCATCGCAAGAGGAAGAAGGGTGAGCGTGCACAACAAGACATTTGGAAAGAGAGAGACCAGATTCACAGAACTTTTATTACACTTTATTGTTATAATTGTTCTTATTTTATTATTACTTATTGTTGTGAATCTCTTCCTATGCCTAATTTATAAATTAAACTTTATCATAGGTATGTATGTATAGGAAAAACATAATATATATAGGGTTTGGTACTATCCATGGTTTCAGGCATCCACTGGGGGTCTTGAAATGTGTCCCCCATGCATAAGGGAGGACCACTGTATTTCAGGCCAATATTCCTATGAGGCACAATTAGAAAAGCCAGAAAAAATATAGAAAATATCTGACTGAAGGAATGAAAAACTTAATTGAGGATTTAAGGAAAAAAAATTCTGGAGAGAAAGGAAATCTAGAGGGATTAGCCCCACATTTGGCCCCACATTTCCCCTAAAGGCATTTGCCACTTCAGTTGAGAGGCTGAGAAGATGAGCGCAGCCTCAGGATGTCTCATCAGGCTAAGGGGACAAAAGTTGGGCCCACCAAGAATGGCAGTCTCAAGTAAATGTCTCAGCTTTCAGTTGGGACCACTGAAGGGCTACACCCTAATAAGCAGTGACTGCAAGAACACCAACTCTCTGAAACCTGGAGCCAAGCACTAATTTTCTAAATCCCTGATGAATTGAGGTGATCTGTTCCTACTGTAACTGCCTTCCAGAATGAAAGTAATCCCTCTCGGGGGAAAGATAATAGCATCCAGAATTTCAATTTTCATTGATAATGTTTATCATTCAATAAAAAATAACCAGGCACGCAAAATAACAAGAATTGTTAAGAAATTAAGAGAAAAACTCCCAGATGATAGATACAGGGTCTCAAAGATCCAATTATTGGAGTTATCAGATGTGACCTGTACTTTAAACTGTGATTAGTATGGTTGATAAATCAAATGACAAGACGGAGAATTTCAACAGAGAATAGTGAACTATAAAAGAATATGTAGAAATTCTAGAACTGAAAAGTTCAGTGGAAAAAAATAAAATATCAAGAGATATATTTAATAGGAAATTATATGGAGCCAAAGAGAAAATTAACAAAATGAAATATAGGTCTGAAAAACCTATCCAGATTGAATCTCAGAAAGAGAAAATAAAAGATAAAAAATGCAGAAAACAGTGCAAGAGACACGTGCATGTTAAAAAGAGATAACATACGTGTAGGAGGAGATCCAAAATGAAAGAGAAAGAGAATAGGGCAGAATATTTTAAAATATAATGGCTGAGAATTTCACAAAATTTATGAACGACATCAAACCACAGATTCAAGAAGTGCTCAAGAACCACAAATAGGATAAATACAAATAAAAAGCTACAGGAAGAAAACCTTAGTGATATTACTACAACCCAAAGACAAAGAGAAAAATCTTAAAAGCACCAGAGAAAAAGGACATTTACCTCCAAAAAGCAAATATAAGACTTTTATATATAAGACTTCTCAACAGAAATAATGGAAGGCAGAAGCAATGACAGCCTATCTTTGAAATGCTGAAAGAAAATAATTGTCAAGCTAGAATTCTCTACCTCGCTAAAATTATCTTCAAGAATAAAGCTGGAAAAAGACATTTTTAGACAAAACATTAGAAGACGAAATTTTAAAGACCTAATAGCATTTGCAATAACATCAAAATATATCGAATATCTAGTAATAAATCTAATGAGATATACACAAGGGGTCTACTCAGGAAATAAAACAAAAATCATTATTTAGAAAAATTAAAGAGGACATAAATAAAAGGAAAGTTAAGCCACATTTACAGATTAGAAGACTCCATGCAATAAAGCTGATTAGGATGGGGCAATGCTTTTAGAAGGATAGGATGAAAGACAGTAGAACAGAATAGAGATCCCCAAACAGATCCACATGTAGATGGGATGTTTAATTAATGACAAACATGAGTGATCTTTCAACAAAGGTGCCATGCCAATTGGACATCTATTTGAGAAAAATGAATCTTGACCCTTATCTCATACCCCACACAATAAATCAACAAAAACTTTAGGCAATAAAAAGTGAGAATATATTAACCGGAGTGGGAATTTTTCTTGTAGATGGTAAGAAGCCTAATCAGAACACAAGCCTGAAGAGGATGTTGGCTTATTTCAGCATTCGACCCACAGGTGATCAAGGGGCTGAACTGTGTTATGGACTGAATTGTGTTACCCCCCAAAAGTTTGTGTTGAAGTCCTAACCCCCAGTATCTTAGAATGTGACTGTATTTGGAGATAGGTCCTTTAAAGAGGTGATTAACTTAAAATGAGGCCTTTAGGGTGGGCCCTAACTCAATCTGACTGGTGTACCTATAAGAAGAGAAAATTTGGACACACGAAGAGACCCCAGCGATGCTTGCACACAGTGGAAAGACCACGTAAGGACACAGCAAGAGGACGGCCATCTGTAAGCTAGGAGAGAGGTCTCAAAAGAAACCAAACCTGCTGACACCTTTATCTTGGACTTCTAGCCTCCAGAACTGTGAGAAAATAAATCTCTATTGGTTAAGGCACCTAGACTGTGGTATTCTGTTATGGCAGCCCAAGGGTTCTATGTCACAGAGAATGGCTGCAACAATTTTATCCTGAAAACATTAAGCTAGTTAAAAATATACTTCTCAACCACTAAAGCAATTGGCCGTACTAGGTTGTTATGTACAAGTCAGTGACATGTGATTTAGATGACACAATGATTGGGACCCACTTCACCCAGGCTCTGATCTCCAGGTAATGGGGGTCACAGGATTCAGGGGGTTGCTCACCTAAGAGATAGAATGCCTTATCCAGAAGACAAGAAAGGATGGCAGGATCTCTGACAACCTCCAATCACACCATTTGAAGGTGGTATGGCAGGGTGATCAAGAGCAGGGATTTGGGAGTCAGCTAGACTGGCTTCAAATCCTGGTTTTGCCACTAAATGTTGGAATGTGGGCCAGTTATTGAAACTCTCTGTGGCTCAGTTTAGTATTTGTAAACCAGGAATGATAGTGATTGTGCCGTTTCATGGAATTAATACAAGAACGCCATGAGTTGATGCTTGGACAGCACTTAGAGCAGTGCCTGCCTGTGGTAAGTGCTCTTATTATAACCATGGGCCCTTGAGAACCAGTTCAACTGACCCCGTCTTATCAACAGAGTAATTAAGAGTTACCTTTCAGGAACTGAGACTCCTCGTCCAGTTCAGGCCAGTTGAGACCACCAATCCATTAACTGGACCTGCACAAATGCTTGATAAGTGACCTTTTTGACGTCAAGGAGCTAAAAACTCCACCCTCAGATCATGGTAATGCCGCCATTTTGTGAACATGTGTTCTGGGAAGAGCCATGAAGCTTGACTACACTTGTGCAGATCATCAATTACCTCACCTCCAATCATCAATCTCCACACTTCAGACCACCCTGCCCTTCATCCCATAAATTGTGCCCCAAGCCCTGGATCAGGGAGACAGATCTGAGAGCATGCCCCTGCCCCCTTGCAGATTGGTCTAGCAATAAAGTTGTTTTCTTTTCCCAAAAGCTGATGCTGTATTAATTGGATTTTTAAATGTGCATCGGGTAACAGTTTTGGTGACCATGAAGAGACAAGGTCCTGTGAGTGCCTGCCTGAAGCTCTGGAACCCCAAGTGGGCTGCGGGGTCTTTTCATCGACCCTAAGTGGCTGCCTGGAAAATTGTGTCTAGTGGCTTGGGTGATCAGATTACCTTTTCCCACTGTGGTGCTCCAGGCCACAAGGCATTTTTTTTTTTTTTTATTTTGGGAGAAGAAATAGCTTCTGGATCAAGATGTCTCTGGGCTCTGGGTGAGTAACTTTAAGAAAGTGTCCTTTACCTGTCTCTCTGGTTCGAGTCCCTAAAAATATAAGTTTGACTTTTATTCTGGGGAATCCTGGTGGGCTGAGTCCTGAACCCTGGGCCTAAACCACCCAAGGTAATTAGTGGCAGGATAAGAGGTTCAGCTATGAAGTTGCTTCTGGTTCTGAGTAGCTCCTGGAAATCCAGTTCTGAGTAGCTCCTGGAAATCTGGTCCTGAGTAGCTCCTGGAAATCCGGTCCTGAGTAGCTCCCGGCAATCTGGTTCTGAGTGGCTCCTGGCAATTCGGTTCTGAGTGGCTCCTGGCAATCCGGTTCTGAGTAGCTCCTGGAAATCCGGTTTTGAGTAACTCCTGGAAATCCGGTTCTGAGTAGCTCCTGGCAAACTAGTATTCTGGTCTCTGTTATATGTAGAACTGTATTGTGTGTTAATGTTTGTCTAAATTGACTTGGCTGTTTTGGGGACTGAGTTTCTCAGTGGCTTTAACAAACTCTCTTTAGAAATTACCTTCTTGGTTGTGGCCACCTTGCAAAGAGCCCCCTAAAGTAGAAATAACTGTAAACAGCTGGTAAAATAATCTGGGATCATTTGAAATTTCAGTGGACACTTTGGGCTCCTTTTGAGCTTTCAAACCAAGAAATGAAGAAATCTTTAATCTTTAAAGAGTCCAGTGTTCCATCTTCTGGCATATTTGCTTAAAACCTAGAGGTTCCAGAAGCTGCAAATATTTACAAAAACTGCCAAATCTTACTAAGCTCGTTTAGTGTCTTGAGGGCTTGGCTTAATAACTGTCAGATTGGAGGTCCCCAAAATGTGATTGGACAAAAATGCAGTTTCACCCTATTTTGTGGTCAGAGATGGTTGGACACAAATGTGGGTTGCATTCCCTTCTGTAGCTGAGGGTCCTACCAAACTGCCACCAGCCTCAGGGGAACTCCATTGGCCAGTAGAAGGAACATTCCAACTAGATGAGGTCATTTAAAAGTGCACTTAAAAGCAAAGACTTCAAAATTCCAAAGTAACCTTATTGAAAGTTTCGTTCCAAAAAGGAAGAATAAGCTATATAACTTACCTAAAAGAAAAGCATATTAGGTCATGGCTTTACAGACACCATGTAACCAGAGTTAATGAGACTCTGAGAGATTTTCTGGGAATGTGCTGTTCAATACTTCCAAGTAATTACTCCTTGTCCCAGCTGAAATCTGACAAGATATTTGAAAGGATTTAGCAACTTACAACCAGAAATTCAGCCAAACTGGGAGGTGATATTCAGAGCCTGACAAGAATTTCTTTTTGGCCTTCTTCCCTAAGTTAAAATAAAACTAAGCACCCAGGGAGAAAGAAGCAAATTAGGGATGATGTAGTAGTGTAGGTAGATCAACCTATAATTTTATTTCAGTTACAATCCAATTTCTGAGAAATTAAGAGCAACTTTCCTGGTCCAGTCTGGTGCTTCAGTAGTTAAGTTTGCACACTCTGCTTTGGTGGCCTGGAGTTTACAGTTTCAGATCCTGGGCACGAACCTACACTACTCATCAAGCCATGCTATGGCAGCATCCAAAATCAAATATAAGAAGATTGGCAACAGATGTTAGCTGAGGGCCAATCTTCCTCACCAAAAAAAAAAAAAAAAAAAAAAATGAACTGTCCTTAAAAAAAAAATCCTTGCAAAACTTGTAATGCAGCTCTGGAGGCAGTTCAGCTTCCACCCATTTCCTTTATCTAAAAAGGCTTATAGCCTCTCTGGGAACTGTTATCTAGTCCATCATCAATTCATAAGACTGAAGAAAAAAAAAGAAAAAAGGAAAGAAGAACTACCTATAGAGCACCCTTGCTCAACATCTAGCATCTGGGGTGTCTTCTCTACAAATGTTAGTAGAAAAAGCTTAAAACAAAATTTGGATTCCATTATTCCTTCATAACTACATGATTCATGACAGTAATTAGGCTTATTTGCTATGTGTCTGATTCGTAGCAGTAATTTTAAAAACAATATCTATGGAGTCTCTGTGTATGTGCGTGTCTATATATCTCACATGTGTGTGATATCTTACATCCGGATGGTATAATTTCCAAAAAGCTCAATTCAGTTGGCTTAATGTAAGCGCTTCCATAAATTATTTCTATATGTAATAGAAACTAACTCAAATGTCTTTCAAGTTCACATGATATAAGTTAATCTTTGGTAAATGAAAGTGTATTTAAGTTTGCTGGTTTGATTGAAGTAAGCATGTCCTCAGAGTCATCAACATTGGACATGATATAGACATGCAGCCTTCATTAGTTAAATAGGCTCAAGTCATCACTGACAAAATTTGTCATAAAAAAATAATAACTTAGAATGATAGCTGATTTCATTGAATGTCTCATGAAATTTTTGTAGGGAGTCTAAATAATTACTGGGAACAAGTAAACTAAACAAATATAAGCAAAAGTTTTTAGGTGAACTTTTTAACAATAATTATGTGTTATGGCATGCATTTAAAATAACTTCCAAAATCTCTTTAGGAACTTGAAACTTTGAAGTTTTGTTAGGTGAAATTAACTGATAAAAAATGCATTGAATATCTAGGTCATTTTCAAATAAGGTAAAATACTGAAACATTATTGCTAAATATATCTAGGTTTATCTACTTTTGGCTTCTTATTACAGAGAAACTAAAAGATGTTTGGACCTATTAGTAACCATGTCTTGTAATTTATTAAAAGATTGCCCTATGAAGTAGCATGTTTCTAGAAATTATAAAAAATATTTATAAATTTGCCAAGCCACAGAATGCACAGAATGTAAGAGACAGTTTATAATTGCTTACTTCTTAGCTTTCACTAAAAATTAAGGTACATAAGGATTAAGAATTTTAATTAATATATGTGATTAAAACTACTAAAAATTAATAAGGAAAATATCTTTGTATTCAAGGAAAGCAAGATGTATGTTTTTAGTAAAGAAGGTATAAAGAATGGAAATATATTTTATTTCTTATTTTAAGAAACATAAATTTGTCCTCAAGTACTAGGAGGGAAGAAAGGAGGAATGGGACAAATTCTGAATGTAAAAAGAAAATTATAGAAAGTTTGTAGAAGAGGAACCCTGAGGAAAGAGTTTTGTACATGGTCAAATTGGCTAAGATTAAAGTGAATTAAATTAAGTAAATAAGTTTTAATATCACAAGTAAGCTGGTGCAAAATTAGAATTCAGTTTTCTCTCTCTTAAAAGCATAATTTTCTTGAACTTTTGGTCTGCTCTTTTTTTTTTCCCCTAAAGATTGGCACCTGAGCTAACAACTGTTGCCAATCTTTTTTTTTCCTGCTTAATCTCCCAAAATCCCCCTGGTACACAGTTGTATATCTTAGTTGCATGTCCTTCTAGTTGTGTCATGTGGGACGCTGCCTCAATTTGCCATGTCTGCACCCAGGATCGGAACTGGCAAAATCCTGGGCCTCTGCAGTGGAGTGTGTGGACTTAACCGCCCAGCCACAGGGTCGGCCCCTAGTCTGCTCTTGAAAAAGAGATTATAAAAGGTTTTTCTTTATTTTTGAGTAAGGCTACCTAAAAAATAGAAATTCTATGCTTTGTCAAAATAATTTCTTATGTTCCAAAAGGCTGAAATCTCTCTATTAAGACAACTTACAGTTGTTTTTTTTAAAAAAAAGCTAGTTAACTCTATGTTTGCCTTTAACATCTTCTGTGTCACTTTGGTTAAATGGATGACTAAGCATTGTGTCACAGTGAGTGTTGTTGCCTATTTGACCAAGTGTTTTAAAACCTTTTGATATTTTTGACTTCCCTCAAATTCAAATTTTGAGAATTTCCAGTGGGCCCCCAGGACTTCTCAAAGAATTCTTTTTCTCTTTATAGAGAGGGAGATATTAAACTAATTAGGCTTATTTGATATGTTAAATTACACGGGAAGCATTGTTAAATAAGTGATGATAAGCCTTCTTAGGTTATTTTGTGGGTGAATGTTTTTAATATAAATGTTTTTTAAAAATTATACAACATTCCTAAAATTCTAATCTGTCCTGGTTGTCAGCCATAATTCTAGTTATTATCTTAAAGTGTCATATGTCACAGAAATAATCAAGTTTCTTTGTCAATTGCCTTTTTGAGTCTTTCATCATTTGCAGACAGTTGTTTTATTCTGATATTTTTACAGATGTATTTCATATTCAGAGAGATTCATGGAAAGGACTCTGACATTTGCTCTAGAGTGCAGGTTTCTGATAAACTTTCAGATTATAAAACTGAGCTGGGTAAGAAACTACAGAACTATAATGAGGAAATTGATGGCCTCATAAAACTACTAACAGAAGATCAACATCAAGAATTGATTACATGCAGCTAAATGAACCAATAAGGAGGATTATAATTTTTATGACTTTTTGTTTGAGATTGCTGATTTTTAATGTTTTGTTTTTCCATATTTAGGAAATCTTTTTCTTTTTTCTAAGTCAGCTATGACTTATAGCAATGTGGTAAAATTACACCTTTGTAAGCAAAATTGAAACATCTACTTTTTCTCCCTGCCTAATCTCTCTAGAATTTGGAAACTCTTGATGAGTGAGTATTCTTATTTTCATGGCAATATAGTTATTTGCATAAATTCAATAAGAATCTGTTCTCCTTAAAGCAGGACACAATTGGAAACATTGGTTATAGTACTAAGGCTTTGACTGGGATGTCATATTTGAGAGAAACATTCATAGACTCAGATATGACCAGACAGCTTTGAGGAAGAAAGATTGACTTTATGGACTAAAGCTGCTTGGAAATATTGACCTGGTACCTCGCTTACGGGACTCCCAGTCACCTTACCAGGTGAGTAAATATGGTCACTTTCCTGGCACATGCAAGGAACTTCAGGATATTTTGGGGAACCTCAGGAGAAGAGAGGAATTCACCCACATCTAAAGGTATTGCAGGCGGAGTCTGAAGACAAGTCCTTGGGTAGGTTTTCCTGGCTTCAAGGACCTTTAAAGTTCAGTCTGAGATTCCTTATGAAAAGTTCCAGCAAAGCAGATTTAAAAGCTATAGTAACCAAAACAGCATGGTACTGGCAACAGACACACAGATCAATGGAGCAGAATCAAGAGCCCAGAAATAAACCCACACCTATATGGAGAGCTAATATTCAACAAGGGAGCCAAGAGCATATGATGGAGAAAGGAAAGTCTCTTCAACAAATGGTGTTGGGAAAACTGGACAGCCATATGCAAACGAATGAAAGTAGACTGTTATCTTACACCATACACAAAAATCATCTCAAAATGGATTAAAGACTTGAATGTAAGACCTGAAACTATTAAACTTCTAGAAGAAAACATAGGTAGTACACAATTTGACATCGGTCTTAGTAGCATATTTTCAAGTACCATGTCTGACCAGGCAAGGGAAACAATAGAAAAAACAAACTGGACTACATCAAACTAAAAAGCTTCTGCACAGCAAAGGAAACCATCAACAAAATGAAAAGACAACCTAACAATCAGGAGAAGATATTTGCAAGCCATATATCTTATAAGGGGTTAATATCCAGAATATACAAAGAACTCATACATCTCAACAACAAAAAAACCAGCAGCCCAATTTAAAAAACGGGCAAAAGATCTGAACAGACATTTCTCCAAAGAAGATATACAGATGGCCAACAGGCAGATGAAAATATGTTCAACATCATTAACTATCAGGGAAATGCAAATCAAAACTACAATGAGATATCACCTCACTCCCGTCAGAATGGCTATAATTAACAAGACAGGAAACAATCAGTGTTGGAGAGGATGTGGAGAGAAGGGAACCTCGTGCACTGCTGATTGGAGTGCAAACTGGTGCAACTACTGTAGAAAACAGTATGGAGATTCCTCAAAAAATTAAGAATAGATCTACCATATGATCCAGCTACTCCACTGCTGGGTGTTTTTCCAAAGAACATGAAAACACAAAGATACACACACCCCTATGTTCATCGTAGCATTATTCACAACAGCCAAGACTTGGAAGCAACCTAGATGCCCATCAGGGTTCAAATGGATAAAGAAGATGTGGTATATATACACAATGGAATACTATTCAGCCATAAGAAATGATGAAATCCTGCCATTTCTGACAACATGGATGATCTTTGAGGGTATTATGTTAAGTGAAATAAGTCAGAGGGAAAAAAGTCAAATACTGTACGATCTCATTCATAAGTGGAAGATAAAAACAACAACAAACAAACATGTAGAGACAGAGATTGGATTTTTGGTTACCAGAGGGGAAGGGGGGAGGGAGGAGGGTGAAAAGGGTGATTAGGCACATGGTCATGGTGATGGACGGCAATTAGTCTTTGGGTGGTGAACATGTTCTAATCTACACAGAAATTAAAACATACAATGATGTACACCTGACATTTATATAATGTTATAAACCAATGTTACCACAATAAAAATAAATACATAAAACAGTCCATATGATCAACTGCTATCTTGCTGTACTTATGTAAATAATTGGGCCAAGTTCATTGAAACTAGCTTATTTTGCAAACCAATTAGTCTGAATTTGGCTATCTTTGGTAAACATGAGGGTGCTTTTAGAGAGAAAAATTGTATTTCAATAGGAACTACAGTACATATTTGTGGATATTAGATTCTAGTTCTGTTAATTGTCTTTGAGGTGTTGTTTTCTATCTATACATTTGACTGGATCCTGAATTCGTCTAGACTGCTGAAATATCTGGCTACAAATCTCCAAACTAACGTTTTCAATTTTTTCTATCATTATCAATTGGAACCACTGAAACTGAAACCATCTTTTTCCTGTAGCCCTGCAAACTGAAGCTGGACAACTTGATATAAACTTAAGAGGGGCAGAGGTGATGTCAGTATTGTGGTGGAGTGAGCTTTCCAAGTAATCTCACTCCTCCAACATACAATGAAAAAGACATTCATACTCCAACAGAGGACATCCAAACACAACACAAAAAATGTCTGAGAGACCCACACAGCCATACGATGGAGGGTGGAGAGACTGGAGCCCACTTCAGAGGAGGATGGAATGGGGTAGGAGAAAACTTCAGTCCCTCCCCTAAAGACTGCAATTTGGGACCATGGGAGGCCTCCGAGAGGGAAGGAATGGGAGAGGAGATGTAAGTTCATGGGAACATCAAAGATGTTCGAGGGCCCCCACAGCCTAAGGGAAAGCCCCTACCGAGGTGAAAGCAAATGCAGAGAACGACCTCATCAAGCCAACACCCCAGGAGAGCAGAGAGCGAGGGCAGAGCAACAAACATAGAAAGCACGCAGGAGAAAGTGCCCCTCCTCCCACCCGACCAGAGCCAGCTCCAGCGCCTGGGATGTTGGTGGATTGTAGAGGGTTCAGAATACATGGCTTTTGCCCCCCACCAAGTGGTGATAGGTGGTAACTGCAACCAAATAATACCAGGATGCCAAAAAGTGGAGCCACCCCTCCTAACAATATCAAACACTACATTAGACCTCCAGACAAGGGAGAAAATGACAAGTACCAAGAAATCTGTCCTGAGGACGTAGAAATATGTAATCTAAACAACAAAGAATTCAAAATAGATATAATCAAAACACTCAATGAGTTAAAAGAGAATGTAGAGAAACAAGTCAACGAGTTCAGCAGCGACTTCACAAAAGAGATTGAAACTATAAAGAAGAATCAATCAGAAATATTAGAGATGAAAGACACAATAGAAGAAATAAAACAAAATATGGATTCCCTGAATGCTCAAGCAGACACCATAGAGTAGTATATCAGCATAATCGAAGATAGACATGTTGAAATGCTCCAGATAGAGGAGGAGAGAGAAGTAAGCCTGAAAAGAAATGAAGAAAGTCTCCGAGAAATATCCAACTCAAGAAATGCAACATAAGAATTATAGGTATTCCAGAAGAAGAAGAGAAGGAGAATGGAACAGAAAGCTTGTTCAAAGAAATAATAGCAGAGAACTTCCCAAACCTAGGGAAAGAGACGTAAATTCATTTGGAAGAAGCTATCTGATATCCTAAATATGTCAACATCAAAAGACCTATGGCAAGGCATACAGTAGAGAAACTGGCAAAAGTGAATGACAAAGAAAGAATATTAAGGGCAGCAAGGCAGAAGAAAATAACTTACAAAGGAACCCCTATCAGGTTTTCAGCAGATTTCTCTGCAGAAATATTACAGGCTAGGAGAGATTGGAATGACATATTCAAATCTTTGAAGGACAAAAACTTTCAGCCAAGAATACTCTATCCAGCAAAAATATCCTTCAGATATGATGGAGAAATAAAAACTTTCCCAGACAAACATAAGCTAAGGGAGTTCATAGCCATAAGATCCCCCCTACAAGAAATCCTCAAGAAGACCCTCATACCTGAAAAAAGAAAGGGAGAAAGGGGTTAGAAATCATGGAATAAGGAGATAAACAGATAGAATCAGAAAAAGTTAGCAAATACTCCAGTATAGCATTAAAGACAAAGGGAAGGAAAACACAAGAAACAAAGATAATCTTGTTGTTTTAACCACAAAGTCATAACACAAGATGGAATAAGATGTGAGAAAAACAACTCAGGAGGGGAAGAGGAAAGAGATTGAATCGGTTTAGTTTAAGGAAATAAGAGGCCCTCAGAAAAGGGACTATCTTATCCATGAGATTTTGCATACAAACCTCACGGTAACCACTAAACAAAAAAGCAGAACAGATACACAAATAATAAATAAGGAGAAAACAAAGAGAAACAAATCATGAAAAAGTACATAATTCAACTGGTAGACCAAAATACACAGGATGAGAAACAAAGGAAATGCAGGAGAACCGGAAAACAAATGGTAACATGGCAGCATTAAGCCCTCATGTATCGATAATCACCCTAAATGCAGAAGGATTGAATTCTCCAATAAAAAGACACAGAATGGTGAGATGGATTAAAGAACAAGACCCAACAATATGCTGCCTCCAAGAAACACATCTCAACTCTGATGACAAACACAGGCTCAGAGTGAAGGGATGGAATAGGATACTCCAAGCTAATGGCAAACAAAAGAAAGCAGGTGTTGCCATCCTTATATCAGAAAAAGTAGACCTCAAGATGAGACAGGTAAACAGAGACAAAGAGGGGCAGTATATAATTATTGATGGGACACTCCATCAAGAAGAAATAACACGTAAATATCTATGTACCCAACACAGGAGCACCAAAGTACATAAAGCAACTATTAACAAACCTAAAAGAAGATATTAATAACAACACAATACTAGTAGGGGACCTCAGCACTACACTGACATCAATGGATAGATCATCTAGACAGAAAATCAACAAGGAAACAGTGGAATTAAATGAAAAGCTGGACCAGGTGGACTTAGACATATATAGAACATTCCACCCAAAAACAGCATAATACACATTCTTCTCAAGTGCGCACAGAACATTCTCAAGGACAGACTATATGTTGGGAAACAAGGCAAGCCTCAGTAAATTTAAGAAGATTGAAATAATAACAAGCATCTTTTCTAATCACACTGCTATGAAGCTAGAAATGATTTACAAGAAAAAAGCTGAGAAAGATACAAAGATGTGGAGACTAAACAACATGCTATTGAATAAGCAATGGACCATTGAAGAAACTAAAGGAGAAAACAAAAAATATCTGGAGACAAATGAAAATGAAATCCTACCATACCAACTCATATGAGATGCAGCAAAAGCTGTATTAAGAGGGAAATTGATCGCAATACAGGCTCACCTTAACAAACAAGAAAAATCCCAAATAAGCAACCTCAAATTACACCTAAGTGAATTAGAAAAAGAAGAACCAACAAAGTCCAAAGTCAGCAGAAGGAAAGAAATAACAAAAATCAGAGCAGAAATAAATGCTATTGAAACAAAAAAGAGCAGTAAAAAGGATCAGTGAAACAAAGAGCTGTTTCTTTGGGAAGATAAATAAAATTGACAAACTCCTAGCCGGACTTACAAAGAAAAAAAGAGAGAAAGCTCAGATAAATAAAATTAGAAATGAAAAGGAGAAATAACAACAGATACCACAGAAATACAACAGATTATAAGAGAATACTATGTAAAACTATATGTGAACAAAATGGAGAATCTAGAGGAAATGGATAAATTTTTAGACTTGTACAACCTCACAAAGCTGAATCAAGAAGAAAAAGACAATCTGAATAGACCAACCAATCACAAGTAAAGAGATTGAAACAGTAATCAAAAGCATCCCAAAGAATAAAAGCCCATGACCAGATGGCTTCCCTGGGGAATTCTACCAAACTTTCAGAGAGGATTTAATACCTACCATTCTCAAGCTATTCCAAAAAATTAAGGAAGATGGAATGCTTCCTAACACATTCTACGAGGCCAACATTACTCTGAAATCAAAGCCTGACAAGGACAAGAAAAAAAGGAAAATTACAGGCCAATATCACTGATGAACGTAGATGCAAAAATCCTCAACAAAATATTGGCAACCAGAATACAGCAATACATCAAAAAGATCATACATCATGATCAAGTGGGAATTATTCCAGGGACACAAGGATGGTTCAACATCTGCAAATCGATCAATGTGATACACCACATTAACAAAATGATGATTAAAAACCACATGATCATCTCAATAAATGCAGAGAAAGCATTTGACAAGATCCAACAGCCATTTGTGATAAAAACTCTTAACAAAATGGGGATATAAGGAAATTACCTCAACATAATAAAGGCCATATAGGACAAACCCACAGCCAACATCATGCTCAATGGGGAAAAACTGAACGTCATCCCTCTGAGAACAGGAACGAGACAAGGACGCCCTCTATCACCACTCTTATTTAACATAGTTCTGGAGGTCCTGGCCAGAGCAATCAGGCAAGAAAAAGGAATAAAAGGAATCCAAACAGGGAGTGAAGAAATGAAATTCTCGCTGTTTGCAGATGACATGATCTTATATATAGAAAACCCTAAGGAATCCATCAGAAACTATTAGAAATAATTAACAACTACAGTAAATTTGCGGGGTACAAAATCAGCTTACAAAAATCAGTTGCATTTCTACTCTCTAATAACGAACTTATGGAAAGAGAACTCAAGAATACAACTCCCTTTACAATTGCAACAAAACGAATAAAGTACCAGGAATAAATTTAACTAAAGAGGTGAAGGACTTATACAATGAAAGGTATAAGACATTATTGAAAGAAATAGATAATGACAAAGAGATGGAAAGAGATTCCATGCACATGGATTGGAAGAATAAACATAGCTAAAATGTCCATCCTACCCAAAGTAACCTACAGATTCAATGCAATCTCAATCAGAATCCCAATGACATTCTTCACGGAAATAGAACAAAGAATCCTAAAATTCATATGGGGCAACCAAAGACCCCGAACTGCTAAGAGAAAAAAGAATGAAGTTTGAGGCATCACAATCCCTGACTTCAAAATGTACTACAAAGCCATAGTAAACAAAACAGCATGGTACTGCTACAACAACAGGCACACAGATCAATGGAAGAGAATTGAAAGTGCAGAAATAAAACCACACATCTACAGACAGCTAATCTTTGACAAAGATGCCAAGAATATACAATGGAGAAAAGACAATCTCTTCAATAAATGGTGTCGGGAAAACTGGACAGCCACATGCAAAAGAATGAAAGTAGACCATTATCTCACACAATACACAAAAACAAACTCAAAATGGATCGAAGAGTTGAAGATAAGTCCTGAAACTATGAAACTCCTGGAAGATAACATAGGTAGTACACTCTTTGACATCGAACTCAACAGCATCTTTTTGAATACCATGTGTTCTCAGACAAGGGAAACAAAAGAAAAATTAAACAAGTGGGAGTTCATCAGACTAAAGAGCTTCTGCAAGGCAAAAGAAACTAGGATCAAAACAAAGAGACAACACACCAATTGGGAGAAAACATTTGGAAATCATGTATCTGATAAGAGGTTAATCTCCATAATATATAGGGAACTCACACAACTGAACAACAAAAAATGAAACAGTCCGATAAAAAAAAATGGGCAGAGGAGATGAATAGACATTTTTCCAAAGAAGATATACAGATGGCCAATAAACACATGAAAAGATGTTCAACATCACTAATCATCAGGGAAATGCAAATCAAAACTACACTAAGACACCCCCTTACACCTGTTAAAATGGCTATAATCACTAAGACTAAAAATAACCAATGTTGGAGAGGCTGTAGAGAGAAGGTAACCCTCATCCACTGCTGATGGGAACGCAAACTGGTGCAGCCACCAGGGAAAACAGTATGGAGATTCCTCAAAAAACTAAAAATAGAAATACCATTCGACCCAGTTATCCCACAACTCGGTATCTACCCAAACAACTTAAAATCAATAATCCAAAGTAACATATGCACCCCTATGTTCATTGCAGCACTATTCACAAGAGCAGAGACATGGAAACTATCCAAGTGCCCACTGACTGATGATTGGATGTGGTATATATACACAATGGAATACTACTCAGCCATAAAAAGGACAAAATCATCCCATTTGCAACAACATGGATGGTCCTGGAGGAATTTATGCTAAGCGAAAGAAGCCAGTCAGAGAAAGACGAACACCAGATGATTTCACTCATATGTGGAAATATAAACAAATACATCAACAAAGAAAACAGTTCAGTGGTTACCAGGGGATAGGGGGTAGGGGGTGGGCACAGGGGGTGAAGGGGACTACTTATGTGGTGACAGACAAGAAATAATGTACAACTGAAATCTCACATTGATGTAAACTATTATGAATTCAATTAAAATAAAATAAAAGTTAAAAAAATACTTAGGAGAGATTCATGCCTGGTGCTATGTAAGCCACTCAGAAAGATACCTGAACACATGATGGCATCATCAGAGGCATTTCAAACTGCAAAAGATGCTTCAACTTTGACATCTAGAAATCTTTTTTACTGGTTTCCCCTGGGCTCAGACACTGTTTATAATTTGCTCCAACCATTAAGCTTATTTTTCTTTTTGTTTCTCTAGAAATGCTTCTTATTAAATACCTGGTTGCTTGCTTACACAATATAGGCCCAACCTTGGGATCCCATGTGCATCACCGCCTTACTAAGGGACTGGTTCAATGAGATGGAACAACCTATGCCCCTTATCAGCAGGAAGAAGCTAGAGCAGTTGTCACCCTATATCCCTCAAGATTGAGGAATGAACAACAAAAAGCTGGAGATTTGTAACTACGGGTCCTTTAGGACCAGTTCAACTGACCTCATCTTGTCAGCAGAGTAATTAAGAGTTGTCTTTCAGGAACTGAGAGTCCTCCCTTGTCCAGTTCAGGCCAGTTGAGACCACCAATCCATCAACTGGGCCTGCACGAACGCTCGATAAGTGACCTTTTTGACATCAAGGAGCTAAAAACTTTACCCTCAGATCATGGTAATGCCGCCATTTTCTGAACACGTGTCCTATGAAGAGCCAGATCATCAGTTACCTCACTTCTCCTCACCTCCGATCATCTATTCCCACTTCAGATCACCCTGCTCTTCATCCCATAAATTGTGCCCCAAGCCCTAGATCGAAGAGACAGAGCTGGGGCATATGCCCCTGTCTCCTTGTAGATTGATCTAGCAATAAAGCTGTTTTCTTTTCCCAAAAGCTGATGCTGTAATAATTGGGTTTTTAAAGTGCATCAACAAGAGAAACCCAGTTTTGTGTGATAACATCATTACTGTTCCAGATAAAGTCTGCCAGCACCGTCAGTGGAGATCAGGGGTCAGCCCTCAGTAGGGGGCAGGATTGGAGGGAGCCCCCAGTGAGGTTAAATGTGATATGGTTGACTTTTAAATTTCTCACTGTGGGATTATCTGGTTACTTCTCCTGCTTGCACAGTGGACCATGTTCACTTGTTGCAAATGGTTCACACAGCAAAAACCATGTGAAGACCACTTGTTGAAATGAGGGGAGGGGAAGGGGATCAGCAAGAAGCCATTGACCTAAGCTGAAAGCTGTGCTTACAGCTCCACACCTGATCCTACCTTTCCAAGACAGACATGGGCTTGGGGAAACCGGGCCAGGCTGATGCTGCCATTAAGAGCCTTCAGCAGCCTCGGAACCATGCAGAGACTCAGAGCAGAGCCCCAGAGCAGAGCCCCAGCTCCCCTACTAGCCAGGTCATCTAGAGCAAGCTGCTCAACCTCTCTAAGCTGGTTTCCTCATGCTCACTCACTTGCTTGTTGAAATTGCACAGACATTTCATCCCCACACACACCACACACTGGAGCCATGGAGTCACAGGATGTCCATTCTCTCACCTATTGCAGCTTTAGGAAAACAGCTATGCTCAAAGATAAGATGGCTTTCTGAAACCTGGCACTGTTGACCCTCAAAGCTGCAGTGATAGGAGAATTGGTGTGTTTAGAGCCAGTGTCTGCCGACAAGGACAATTAGCCAGTGGGGTGGTGGGTGTCAGTGAGACTCACCGGGTGGGGAGAAAGCAGAGCTCCCGCAGGGGAGGCAGCCAGTCTGACCAGGCCTGGCGCTGAAGGTGCCTGCGGGGCACGGCAGGCACTCTCCCGCTGCCCCCGCCTGGCTGCTGTTTCTAAAGGTTCCTGATGGGCAGGGCCTGGGGTTGTGGGTCCCAGCAGGACAGTAGTGCCCCACGGGGCAGGGCTGGCTGTGGTAACTCTCTGTCCCTGGAGGGAAATGGAGGGGAAATTCTGCGTCATGAACTCTGGCTGAGGTGGGGGTGGATGAGAAACGGCAGAGTCCAGGGGAAGAACAAGTTGCTGGAGGGTGTGGGGGTTCGGGGAGACAGCAAAGCCAACACAGGGAGACTCTAGGATGGGGAGGAGAGTGGAGGCTCTGTACCCTATGGTGTCCACTCCCCCAACAGTCCCCTTGGGCTCCCAGGTGCCTTGGAACATGCTTCTGTCTCTCTTGGCAGACGCGAGGGCATAGCGGGTAGTGCTGACACACTGGGCAGTGGGGTCCTGTTTTGGGGAGCACCTGGGCTGCCGGCTCCACCATGCTAATCCGCACAGTGCTGTGCACCCTCTGTAATTCAGAGGCTGTTTAAACCGAACATCACACAGACCATGGCACCTGCTGCTCTGAATCCTCCTTCGCATGTGTTCTCCTCACTTCTTGGGTCTTTACCAGCTGAGAAACACTACAGGCCCCTTCCCCTGAACACTCCCAGGGCCCATGGGGTCCCCCCTGTCTGCCACCTCCATCCTCCACACTGGGCTGTGCCCACTTCTGACTTGAGGCCTGGGCCCCCCTGTCTTGCTGTTACCCAGGTTTCCGAACTCACCCTGGTGGCAGCTGAATCCGGCTGGGCAGGGCTGGCAGGGCAGGGCGTCCAGGGCCCGGTTGCGGTAGGTGCCAGCTTCACAGAGGTGGCAGCAAGACTCCTTGGAGATCCTGAGGCCGCTCCCATTCAGGGCCTCGGAGCCCCCAGGGCATGCAAGTGGATGGGTGCTTCCCGGTGGGCAGTAATAGGGAAACTCGCAACTGCACAGAGACATGGACCCCCCAGACCTCAGCTTCATGCTGATGGGGTCCGTGTGTGCTATTGTTCTCATCTCACTAGCAGGGCCAACATTCTCCAATCTGGGTCTTAAGCTGGCAGGGGAAAGGGATACCCTGATATTAGCCCAGACAGGGGGCCCTGGGGTGGCCTTGCATCTGATGGAGCCTAAGCAGGTCAAGCTGCCTTCTCAGAGGAGGCCGAGCCATGCCCAGGTGGCCAGGCCATTGGGCAGTGTCCAGGCCTGTGCTCCCTGCCTACTTCACCCTGGAGAAATCCCTGTGTGTGTGGAAGGGACCTGACTGGCTTGGGGTCACAGTCAGGTGTGCTGGGAGAGTCAGTCCTGGACAGAGGATTGGGATTGCCAGACGACGTGTGTGATGCCCAGTCATATTCGAATTTCAGATCAACAATGAGTAATGAACAATGGGTAAACAATGAGCATAAATACATCCCAGATATTGCATAAGTCATACTCATACTGCACATTGATTTGTTGTTTACCTGAAATTTCAATGTAACTGGGTTTCCTGTGTTTCTATTTGCCAGATCTGGCCACCTCACACAGGACAGCCCTGGAAACTTATGAAGGGCATCTCAGCGCAATCCGCTTCCTCACCCTCCCTTGCCCGGGGCAGAGGCAGGGGCTGCGGCATGGGAAAGTCCCGCTGGGAAGCGCCTGCAAAGGGTTATCAGTACTTGTCTCTGGGCCCTGCTGTTTGGCCTGCGTCCTGTGGAGGCTGAGGGAGTTGACTGCTATCTGGAGAGCCCAGAGGCTGAGACATGGAGGGAGCCTCAGACTCACACAGACAGGGGAGGGTACTCACAGCTGCCCGGGGCCAGAGTAGGTGGAGGAGCCGGCAGGGCAGGCATAGCCCCCAGGGCAGAGAGGGGGGACTCCAGTCTGGGGCCCACAGTAGGAGCCAGCCCTGCATGAGACCTCAGCCACAGCACCTTAGGGAGACAGGAACAGACCAAGACACCCTGGTCTTGGGGAGATCTAGGTGGCACAGACCCAACCAAGCAAGCAGCAAGCAGAGAGTTGCTAAGGCAAGCAGGTGATGTGCTCTGCTTGATAAGGGCCTCCTATGTGAGACCTGGCTTAAGCTTCAGGGGTGTGGGCGGGGGCTGGGAAGTGAGGGGAGGGCCAGCAGTCTTACCTGCAGGACATTCAGATCCAGCTCTGCAGGCGATTGGAAACACAGTTGCCTGGCCCCTCAGCTGAGCCTCGGGGCAGTAGTAGCCAGGGGGACAGAGCTCACAGTCTTCCCATAAGGATGCCCCTGGCTCTGTCCGAAAGGTTCCAGGTGGGCAGAGAAAGGCACCCTGATCACCTGGACACCAGTGGCCTGGAGGACAGGGATGGCCTTCGAAGGAAGAGAGACCTGGGGGCAAAAGCAGCAGGCAAAGAAGGGATGCCCCACAGCGCCTCCCAGTGACCTCCCATCTCTCCTTCCTAGAGGGCTTTGCATCTGGCCTGGAGAGAGCCTCTCACCTGGGGATGAGCAGTGGTACCCGGCAGGGCAGGGGAGGCATTCTGCCTGACTCTGGCCTCCTTCTGCTGCCAGGTATGTGTGCTCAGGGCAGGCCTGGGGGGTTCCTGGGTGGGTCTCACTCCCTCCCGGGCAGTAGTGACCTGCAGGGCAGGGGTGGGTGGCCGGGTCTCCTGGAGAGCAAGGGCTGTGCTCACTTTCCATCCTCCCCCTCCTGCCCAAAGGGCCTCCCCGTGCCCTTGGCAGGACCAGCGCACTCCAGGCTGTGGCACGGGTGCCTCACCGGCTTTGCACCAGCGCCCCGGGGGGCAAGGCCTACAGTCCTCTTGCTGCTTGGCTCCGGGGGCAGCTGTCACGGTGTTAAGCGGGCACAGGGTGGGTCCTCCACTGCCCTCTGGGCAGTAAAAACCTGAAGCACATGGGGTTGAGTTGGGTCCTGTGGAAAGCAGGGAGGCTGCTCCACCATGGCAGGTGGGGGACTGCACCAGGACTGTGGGGAGCACGTGTCCAGGGGTGGCCTGGGGGATTCTACGGGCCCAGGAGTTGAGAGGCCTGGAGGCCAGTCCTGACTCCACTTGCTGTTGCATTGGTCAAATCAGTAACCATCTGACCTGCATCAGGTACATATTCACACTGCATTTTACATACATATGACGTATGTAATTACACACATGTGTGTACACACATACGTATTAGACTCACAATACTGGGGGTCAACTATTTTTAGAGTCTGCTTTTGACCAAAACACTTCCTTTGCCAGGGTAGGTCCTGTGGTGACAGCTGGGCAGCCTTGGTCTCCGCCTCTTTTACAACCCAAGGATGAGGAATGGGCTGTTACCTGGTGGGCACTGCTGGGCACACAGCTGTCCCTGGAGACAAAGTGTCTGGGACTCCCTGGGACCTGGTGTCGTCAGTTCAGAGGTCCCAGGTGGGCAGAAAAAACCAGCAGGACATTTTCCCCACACCTGTCCACCTCTAGCAGCCAGAGAGAGGGGAGAAGAGTGAGAAGACCGGATGGACGGCTCCTCTGAGCCCAGGGCCCCAGCACCAGAGGGGCACCAGGCCCTGTGTTCAGAGTCTCCTTGTGACCCACAGTGTGACCTCTGCCCCGGGGGAGCACATGAATATATCCACGTACACGATCGAAGCAGGATGTGACACTTCACCCAGCAATAAAGCAGGCGGGTGTGAGGCTCAGACCCAGGGGTCCTGGGGCCAGTGCAGCGCTGAAGCCCCGGCCTGCATTCTCCAGGAAGAGCTGGGTTCCTGGGTGTCTTTCCTCCGCTGAGTTTGTGGAGCTCAGTGGATAAAGAGTAGGACTCAGGGCTGCCAACAGCAGGACAAGCCCCTCCTGGAGAAGGCGGGGGGGTGGGGGGGGGACCGGGCCGTCCCGCTGCTCTCACTGTGGGAATGGGGAAGGAGGGCCTGGCAGGTCTTCCACCAGCTTCCTGCACGGCCTCCAGTGGATGCCTGCACTTGCTGGTCCTGCCAGGTCCCTGGGCCTGGGCTCCGAGAGCCCAGTCTGATCTCCATCTCCGCAGCAGGAGAAAGTAGGCTAGACCTAAGGATGGACTTCCTGAGCACAGGGAGACGAACCTCCAGAGGGAGCGTCTGAGGAACCTCTGCTGTCACTTTTTGGGTAGAAAAGAATCTGCTCTGAAGCAGTTTTACCTTTGTGTGAAATACAGAGCGACCCTTCTTTGACCCCCATTCCCCGTCTCAGGAAATTGTAGCTGTGCACCTTCAGCAAATCCTGGGAGCTGTCCCTGGACCACAGACCGCAGCGTGCTTTCATTTGGTCTGGCTACTCTGGGGGAGTCGGGCCCAGGGCCTGCCCCTAAGTTCTCAGAGGAGGCTCTGAATCTCTGAATCCCAAATACAACATTCTTCCAGTGACTTCTGTTGCTCCAGTGAGCATGTCCCAATAGCACAGAAGCGGAAGCGGGGCACAAAGCACGTTTCTCATACACCCGAGTGGAATCTGGGCGCTCCGAGACCTGTTCTCTGATCATTCTGTTTATAGGTACCATTTATTGTCTTTGCAGCCCAACCGTTTACCAAAGCTATTCGTACTGTGGAAAGTTCAGGAAGAGAGGGAGAAGGGAGGGTTGTCCATCTCCCCCAAGTGTGTATGGACCTTGGGGATTGCCCAGAGGCACAGAGGATCTTGCCTCTAAGGAACTTCCCTGCATTTTTAGGTGGGGACTGAGCAGAGTTTTTGTCACGTCAGACTGATGCTCTCTCTGTTTGAATGTATCTTGTTTATTTATTTTTAGATCTAAGTCTGTGCTGACTGTCCTGGCTCTCTTCACCTAATTGTCAGGCTTTTCCCTCCCTCTTCAGGCCTGTGCCGCTGGGTGGGGCTGTGGTCTGACAGGCGGCCCCTCACACCTTCACTCCCCCAACATGGTGCGGGGCCTTGGGACAGGCCAGGGGGTCCGTGGGGCCTCATCACCCGCAGGGTGCACTTTGATGGCAGCGGCAGGAGGTGAATGACTGGGCTGTTACTAACCTGCAGTAGTGACCGGGGGGACAGACGGAGCAGTCACCCTCTTCCTGGAGGCCTGATGCATCCTGGGGAGTGAAGGTTCCTGGGGGACACAGACGAGGGGACCACGTTCCTGGAGGATGGGAGCAGTTAGTGAAGATGAGTGACTGACCAGTGCCTGTGGACCCGCCTCCACTATACCTGGACTGATGCAGAACGGGTTTCTGTGCTGGGCTCCCCACCCATCAGCATCCTGCTACCCCCGATGGTGCAGAGTTCTGTGATGCTTTCTCAGAGCCGATGAAGTGATGAAATGGTAGTGGCTTCAGTCTCTCTCCCTGGGATTACTGTCCCTTTACAGCAGAGTAGCTCCCTCCTGGAGGATTTCCAGATAGCAGGGAAGCTATATGGGGCAAAGGCCATTCATCTGGCCAGTGAGGTGCTTATTGGGTGCCAGACACTGCGGGCTCTCTGGCACTAAGTTGGAACCATGTTGGTCCACACCAAGCACGTCTCACGTGGGAGCCCCCTGGCCCCCTGCGCCGGCTGCCCTGCCTGGGTGTGCCTGTGTGGTCCCCTTGTCCTCCACCCAACCCCATCCTCTGGCTTTGGGGACCTCAGCACTTCCTTGAGCTCATGGGCTGTGCTGCTAGGTGCCAGGGGCACACAGTGCACACACCTTGAATGGGAAATAGGAGAAGAAATCCTCCAACAGGGGAAAAGCTTTAAAGGGAGCAGCTGGATCTACTGAAAAAAAATTCTGACCAGGAATGGGAGTAGGAAGCTGAAAGATGGGAGTTTAGTCAGAGGAGGCAGAGAGTAAGAGAGTCAGCCCCTCAGCAAGGGTGGGCTGAGGGTCTGGGCAGTGGGCTGGGGGTGCAGGAGCACGGCACTTCCCCGCAGAGGTGCCGTCCTCCTGTGTGTGTGCGACTAGTACAAGATGTAACCATGGGGACAACAGGCCAGGTTCTTTGCACTTGGAATGTTGTAAATGTTCTGGGTAAGAGGTCACTCATTTAAGGGGCACATAAACCTTTCACACCATAGTCACAGTAAAGACAAATGTATGGTCACATGTGGATCAAACACTTGCAAAGCTAATGTACTCAGAACTCCTGAAATTGGCCAGATTTCCCATCAGATTTACCTAAGATGTGACAAAGATCATGAACTTCTGTGGACACCTATTTGTTTGCTGGGCTGCCTGGGGACAGCATATGTGTGTGTGCGTGTGAGTCTGTGCGTGCGCTGAGGGAGTGTGCCTGTGTGTATGTATCTGCATATGCCCGTGTGGGTTTGTGTGTGTGTGAGTGTGGGCTCATGCACAGTGTGTTCAGGGGGTCTGGACTCAGCTTGAGGCCGAGACGTGCGGTGGCCGCGGCACCACTGTTGGCCTGTGGGGCTCCGTTTCCGCAGCTCCAGCCTCAAGGCACAGCCTTCTCCCCGCTGTGCTCAGGAGGCACTCCCCGATCATGGCCCAAACTGTTGGCATAGGCGATGACTCCTGTTTGCTGTCCTCTCGGGTCCAGGTACTCGCCCTGGGCCCCCAGGTGGAGTGGAGGGGAGAGGCAGGGCATGGAGCACGGGCCAGTCAACAGACGAAGAGAAGAGAAGCAGCAGGGGTTGGGGTGGTAGAGGTGAGTGGAGGATGAAGGCTGTGAGTGTGCTCTTCGCCGTTGGTGGTCCTCATGCCAGCATAGCGCCCGGCACACAGTAGGCACTCCGTGGATTTTGAATGAAGGAATGAAGGAATGAATGAGAGGGAGATGGGGGTGTTGGGGAGAAAGCAGAGGGCCCGGGAGGCATGGGGGATTGAGGATCCTGGGCATACCGGCTGGGCAGTAGGCATGTGCTGGGCAAAGCCTGGGCACTCCGGTGCCGGCGTGCGGGCAGTAAAAACCAGGTGGACACAGGAGGCAGGTG
Source organism: Equus quagga (assembly GCF_021613505.1). NCBI lineage: Eukaryota > Metazoa > Chordata > Mammalia > Perissodactyla > Equidae > Equus > Equus quagga. The sequence goes on from NC_060272.1 coordinate 81,980,468, forward strand.
TCTGAGCCCAGGGAGGGCTGGTACTCCCCTCGGTGGCATGGGGCAGGCCGAGCAGCCCCTGGTTGGCAAAAGTGACCCTGGGCATTGGACACAAAGTGACATCTCTGAGAACCAGGCTGGGTGTGATTGGGGAGCTCAGGGCTTAGGACGGTCCGTGTGTGGTCCTGCCTTCTGGCTTGTTCAGGCCGTGGTGACTGGAGTGCAGGAGGCCAGGTGGCTGGGTGGGGCAGTTGGGGAAAGAAGGAGCCTGGGAGATGGGAGTATTGAGGGTCCTCCTGTGAGGCACTGAGAGCTGGCCTGAGGCCCACAGTTGGAGGGCTCCAGACTGAGCTCTGGGCGGGGGTCCCTGGCTTCTTGGGGACTGAGGTCCCTCCCACAGCTCCCAGGGACGTACCTGAGGACAAGGGAGAGCTGTGGGGCTGGAGGCCCTGGGGTCCGAGGGGCATTTGGAGAGGGTCACACAGGAACCGGTAAGAGAGCTGAGACCCAGGCTGGGGCAGAAGAAGCCAGCTGGGCAGGGCCTGCAGCTCCCCTCAGAGATGCCACCTGGATAGGGGGGATCAAAGTGCATGGGCTCTGTGTCCCCATATTGGAATATCAACCTCTGAGGACAGGGGCCTTTCACTGCTTGTCTTGCTGCTGTACCTCGGTGCTAGTGTGCAGCCCGGCAGAATGTGTGTTGAATGAAGCAGCCGCTGGCCACGGCCTCCTGCAGGGCCCGTCTGCCATGCATTGGCCAAGGGCACAGCCTGCGTTTTGCAGGCAGAGCCCAGCCTATGGGGTGGAGGAGTGGGCCCTGTTCTGCGTGTGGGAAGCCCTCACATCCACACCATGGCACAAGCCTATCGCCCGGCTTCCTGTCCACCCCAGTGGGAGCACCAGAGACCCTGACCACCCCTGCTCCTATTGTGCTGTTTGTATCCACTCCACAGGGGAAGGAGGAGGGGCCCACAGCCATGAGGGGCGGGGGAGACACAGGGCAGGTGCTCACCTGGGGTGCTCCTCGTTGTCCCCACGGGGCAGGGCACGGGGTGGAGAGTCCCCTGTGGGCAGTAGTGGCCGTGGGGGCAGGGTCCGTTGAGGGGGAAGGCAGAGTCTCTCCAGGGAGTGGGGCTGGCAGCGCCCCCCTCACAGTAGTAACCAGCCGAGCAGGGGCCTTGGATACAGGAAGACACGGCCCTTTAGGCAGCAACAGAAATCCGCCAGCTCGTGCTCAAACCCTGCGTGCACTAGAGTAGGCCCAGACTGTGCCCTCCCCGGGGCCCTGCTTGCCATCCCTAACCTGGGGGAATTGTGGAAATTCAAGTAGGATGAAGGAAAAAGTCAGGGAAACAAGGAATTACTGAGCAGCCGTGCGGTCCTTGCCTTGAGCTGGGGCTTCCACATAGAATCTAGGGTGAGGGTGACAACAGGAGGTCACAGCTGTGGGCACTTACTGTGCACCAGGCGCTGTTCTGAACTCCTGATCTGTAAGGACTGCACTCCCCAGAGCAGCTGTGTGTGTGAGTGTGTGTGGGTGTGTGTGTGTGTGTCGGGGGGTACTGTTATAGTTCCCATTGTACAGGGGAGGAGACTGAGGCCAGACAGGTTAAGTGACTTGTCCAGGGTCATACCTGCATCAAGTGCAGAGTGGGGATGAGAATCCCGGTGGTGGCGACTGAGGCTGCTGTTGGCCCGAGGCTGGGGCCTCTTAGTGGAGGGAGGGAAGGAGGAGCAGGGCTCAAGGGAGGAGGTGGCAGGAGGCCACACTGAGGCGGGCAGCCAGACTCAGACCTATGCTGTGGCCCTGTGGGGGAGAGCCCTAGGGGAGCCATGCAGGGGGCCAGGACCCAGCTGTGCTGGGTGCTCGTACCTACCCTCAGGCTTCCCGTTGCCCTCCCCAGGGCAATACCTCCCTGCAAGGCAGGGCTGGCAGGCCCTGGGGGAGACAGCGCCTTCTCGCAGGTTCAGGGTTCCCTCTGGGCAGGGAAGAGCGGAGGGCGTCCCCGCCGGGCAGTAGTAACCTGCGGGGAAGGCCCGAGTGAGTGAGCACTGAGTGCCCGGGCCCCACAGCTGTTCCCTATGCCCCACAACCTCCCATCATTTATGGCAGAGAAGTGAGGGCAGCCCCAAGGGGTGCAGAGAGCATACCAGGGGGCGTGGGAGGGGATGCTGGGCCAGGTGTTGGGAAGAGGGTATAGAATTCAGGCCAGTGGGGTGGGGGCTCTGATGGAGGTCTGTCCGTGCAGCTAAGGTGTGCCTGTGTGTGCACATGTGCGAGTGTGTGTGCATGGATGTGTGTGTACATGTGTGCGCATGCGCCAGGGACCTCAGCACTGAGGTCTCCGGGGTCATTATTCAAGGATCAGTAAGTGAGAGGTGTGTGTGGCTCTGTAGTGCTGAGGGAAAGGGCATTTCTTGTCCTGGAGAAAGTGAGGTCACATGCTCCCCTGTAACCTCCAGGGTTTCTTCTGGAGAAGTGGCTGCCCCAGGAGCACCTGACAGGCAGCCTGGCCACCAGGTGCTGACAGTCTCATACCAGAGACGCTGCAGTGTCTGGGGTGTTTCCTGAGAGGGGGTCAGCCCCTGGGGGGTTCTCGCAGGCCCCCTGTCCTCGCTGTGTAGACAGGTGGTGGCTGCCCAAGGGCAGCAGCATCTTAGAATCAGGGCAGGACTGACCAAAGGTCCTGCCTCCCAGGCCTGTGCTCTTCCCTCCACAACTCGTGTCTGCTCACCTCCTGGGCACCCACCGCGAACCTGTGGTGAGCAGGAAGGTGTGGACGTGCAAGGCTGCTCAGACATCATCTGGCATCCCCTTCCTTCACCCACTGGACAGCCGCAGGCTGAGGACCAGCCAGGTGCTGCCCAGTCACAGGCTGTGTGAGGGAGAGTGCTAGCAGGTGCTGGCACCTGGGGAGTGTGGGTCCCTGACAACCTTCACCTCGTGTCCTCCCCATGCAGCATGATCAGCCCCCTTTATAGGCAGCTGCTGGCTGCCAGAGAGGGCTGAGATCTCGCCATCAAGCATGGAGTTCTGAAACAGAGCCGAGGAGCTGGGAGGGGTCCCATTTACATTGACCCCTGAGTTGCACTGTCCACTGTGGTCATGCCCAATGTCCCTCTGCCCCAGAGAGCCAGGGCAGAAGCCAGTCTGAGGGCATTCATTACCTTTGGGGCAGGTGGTGGGTTCTACGGTGGCAGCCTTTTGGCAGTAGGTGCCCCCTGGGCAGGGCAGGCAGGTGTCAGCCCCAGGCAAGGGGCTGAAGGTGCCAGGCTCACAGGGCAGCTCGCTGTGGGCCCCTGAGGGACAGTAGAAGCCAGGGGGACATCTGTATCCATGGGTTCCATCGGAGGGTGAGGGGACAGCACTGCCTGTCAGGCAGATGTACCTGAGGAAATGGAGAACTGTGGCTGAACCTCCTCTAGCACGACCATGGGGTCCTGGCCAGGGAGAAGAAGGCAAGAGAAAGGGTAGCCTTTGGGACCGTGGTTGTCAGAGTTGTGCTGAGGGTAAGGCCAGTGTGGCCACAGCCACGGACGATCCCTGGGGGAAAAGTAGTCCTCTGGTCCTCAGGGCTAACACATGCTCTGGCCCCTTGATAGGAAACTAAGTAGTAGGGACTCAGGGAATCAGTTCTGGGAAGGGCCTGACATTTCCCAGAACAGGTACGGGCCCCTCTCCAAACTTTCTCTGTCTTCAGGGCCCCTGAGCGCATGGGGCAAGTCTTCCTTCGCACAGGACCTGGCCAAACTTCCTGGTGGCCATGGCCAGTCGTCCCTAGTCCTTTTGACCATGAGAGGAAAATGCACCTGTCAGGAATCTCAGACACCTGTTGGCAGAGGATATTGGCCAATGGGATAAAGGCCAAGGCCTGGTCGGGGCCACAGAGGGTGTGGAGGCTGCCCAGGGGCCGAGTGGGACACCCAGAGCTCCTTGGACCTCAGAAGGCTGGTGCTGAGAGGGCCCGGGAGGATGCATCTAAGGGATGGCTCGTCGGAGGCCCACCTGCCTGGGGGAGAGAGTCATCCTGGCCTGGGCTCCTCAGAGGGGCTAGGGAGAGCCTATGGGGATTTAGGATTAGTTTGCTACCTGTGGGCCCTGGCAGGCCTGAGCTAGGGACCCTCCTCCCTCCTCAGGCCACTGCTCCCCAGGAGTGCCGGGCCAGGGCCCCTCACCCTGCATGGCAGGGCTGTGCCTCCAGGAAGTGGGACGGCCCAGGACGGCTGCAGTAGTGCCCCCGGGGGCACGGCTGGCACTGGTCCTCGCTGGCCAGGCCGGGGGCAGAGGAGTAAAACCCAGGCAGGCATGGCACTGGGGAGCCTGTTCCCCTGGGGCAGAAGAAGCCAGGGGGGCAGATGTCATTTCCAGAAAGTCCTGGGACCTCCACCTGTGTAGCCAGAAAGAAGGAAAAAAGGACTTCAAATCAGAGCTGTGGTCCCAGGCTACCAACGCCGCTGCTGGGGAGAAGCTAGGGACCAGGACTGTCCTGAATGAGGCTGCACTGCACACAAGAATGTCCCATGCAGAACCACCCCATTCACATGCGCTTTTAGCTGTGCCAGCTGAGACCTGAGGAGGATGAGCAAGGAGAAGGCTTGGGAGGGGTCCCTACTTTCTAAATCAGAGCGCTGACTCTGGCCTCCTGCCCCTCCCTTCCTCGTCTCCAGGCCTATTCTCTTCTCTGTGGCATTGATGTAGAACCGGTGACTTCCAGAAGAAGGGGCAGTGTCTGTTCTAAAAGGGAAGCCAGGGCCCAGAGAGGGCAAGGGGCATGTATGTTCAAGTTCACACGGCAACTCAGTAACAACGAGAATCAGAGTCAGTCAACTAACACACCAATGCCCATCTGTCGATCTGTCTGTCCAGCACTGGTCCGTGTGTCTATCCACCCAGCCAACTCTCCCTTGCACTGCTCTAGGGTATAATCATCCAATGTGCTGACTGTCGCTTTCTCGCCGTGTGGCCTTGAGAAAGTCCATCACCACACGTGCTCCTCAGTTTCTTCACGTCTAAAACGGGGTGGCTCCGGGGCCTCCCACAGGGCTGTGTGGGGACTGCTGAATCAATGTGTATGCAGCACAGAATGCTGCCCAGCAGTAGTCAAGGCTCTGTATGTGTTTTCTGCTATTATTGCCACATGCATGTCATCTAACCCAAGATGTCATCTGCTGGAAGATGAATGATTTAAAAGAAAAAAATCACTGCCATTGATTGCCAGATGCCATGGATTATAAGATGCTGCTGACTTTAGTGATGTTAAATGTGAAAAAGATGCACATCTCAGAATCATTGAAATAAGATATCACCAGGCCCTGTGCCAGGCCTTGGGAACACGAAGGTGAGGAGACCCCTGCCCTCAGGCAGCTTCAACCCCAGCGGGAGCCCAGCAGGAACCCCTGGGCAGCTTTGTCCTGAGCCAGTACACACATGGGTGCTGCAGGGCAGACTCAGACGCCTGTCTAGGGTGCCCGGCCCAGTGATCTGTACCTTGTGTTTGATGGGGGTGGGAGACACTGCTCCGCCTGTGCAGTAGTGGGCAGAGTGGCAGAGCCCTGATGGCTGGGACAGCCCTTCTGATGAGCAGAACATCCCTAGAAGAAGCAGACCCAAGGGTCAGTAGAGCCACCCCTCCCACTTCCCTCCTGTTCTGGCACCAGCCCTGCCTCTCTTGGGCTACGCCCCACCTTCACCTCCCTCCCTGCCCTCCCCGCCTTCTCCTCCCTTCCCTCCCTCCCTCCCCAGGGTCTCAGACTATCACAGCAGCGTGCTGGTGTGACAGCCAGATGCCTGGGGGAATGAGGGGAGGAATGGGCTAGAGAGACGTGGAGCTGCCTTGACCAGGCCAGTCCTTTCTCTCCAGCAACACCTGGTCTCTGAGGAGAGTGTGAGATTGGTCTTGTCCTGAGCCCTAGAGGTGTATGGGGGGTGAGCTGGGCAACAGGGCATGAGGAGGCCCTAAAATCCAGACAGTAGGGGCTATGGGCCCGCTAGGAGGTTGATGGGACCCTGGCCCATGTCTGGGCCTGACTTTGCTTTCCTTGTCCCAGTTGCTGGACATGAGGTGCTGCCCTGACAATGTGGGTCCAGGGCCCAGGGCACATGCTCCCTCATGACTTGTTTCCTTGCCTTCCTTCTGCTTTTTCTCGTTCTCTCCCCAGCCTTTCAGCCTAGGCTCCCTGAGGGCCCAGGGTCCGGAGTCCACAAACCTGCTGGGCACAGCTCACAGTCCCGCTCTGCAGTGGCCCCTTGCCTGGGCCCGAATGTCCCCCGAGGGCATGGGTGGGCAGTGGCTGAGTGGGAGCCTGGGGGACAGAAGTAGCCCCGGAGGCACAGGCTGGGTCCTAGGGGGTAATGGCAGGGTCAGCTCTAGCTTGTGGTGGGAGCCCCACTGTCGGAGACTCAGGACACCCCAGGCTCTGAACCTGCCCTAGCCCAGCCCCACAGTCAAGGTGCGTTATTCTTCCCTCAAAGGCTGATGATCTGCCATTGCCTCGGAAGGTGCATTGCCCAGGAGACCTCTGTGGGCCCCTGAGACCTCCAGCCTCAGGGCCCGGATGCTGAGCATAAGCCTCCCTCCCTGCAGGATACTGCGCTCGCCCACACTGGTCACATGGGGGCCACACCCCTCAGTCCGCTTAGGGGCCTGCAGACCCCACTGCCAAGCCAGCAGCCACTTGTGTTTAGAGATGGCCAAGGCTTTCTGCAAGCTTACGTGTGCAGCATGTACCTTGGGGAAACTGAGTCAGGCCACAGCCAACTAGATTCTAGGGTCCTAGATCTCAGACTGTCCTGTCCTGCACCTTGTGCCTACTGTGCCAAGAACCAGGCTGGACACAGGGCGTCCTGATGGGTCATCATGCAATGCCCTGTCCTGGTTTAAGTCCCTGACATGCCCTTCCCTCATACCTGGCCTGTTTCAGGGCCCACCTCCCTCTGCTCTGCTGTTAGCCACAAGGGCTGCCTGTGGTTCATAGCGCTGACCTGTATGACTATGACAACCAAGCTTCTGGCAGAAGAATTCCCAAGATACATTCTAAAGCCAAAACTAAAGGGAAGGACCCCAGGGGTCTCGTGTGGCCCTGAGCAGATGCACTGTGCCACCTCAGGTTTGTCCCTCCCTCTCTCTAACAAGGCAGGGGACCTCCTGGTCAGCGAGGAGGCGTCACTTCTGCAGGGGCTCATGGAGAGCTAGGTGCTCCCACCGCTGGCACCTTGCCGGGCACCCAGCACCCTGTGGGGGCCTTCAGTTCAGCCCCAGTGAGCCCACCTTTGCCAGAGGTGTCACAGTAGAATCCTGCGGGGCAGGGCTCACAGGAGCCCTTTGCTTCCTGGGGCTGGAATGTTCCGTTCTCACAGGCCCTTGGCTGGGGAGATCCCTCGGAACAGTAGAAGCCACGGGGGCACCGGAAAGATATAGGGGTGGCTGAGGTCTGGCCAGGGGGACAGTAATAACCTGCTGAGCATGGCCCGTCCGGGAAGCGTTTCCCAGCCCCTGTGGAGATGGGATGGAGACAGGCTCAGTTCACCACAGCGGGCCTGGTTTCAGATTAGAAGGAAAAGGAGAAAAGGGACCTGGAAGAGTGTCTTGAGCTGCTCCTGAGCTTGGAGCTGCAGTGTGCCAAGGAGCTCAAGTCTTTGGAGCCAAATTGTGCGTCCTTTCCCGGCTCTGCTGCTCACTACCTATGCAGCTGTGCAGAGGACCTCTCTGAACTCAGGCTTTTCATCTGTAAAATAGCAGCCTGGTTGCGAGGATAAATGAGTTAAAAGGCTTGTTTGGTCACATCCAATGGGGTCAAGCAGAGCCAGGGTGCGAGAGTGCTGCCTTAGGATCCTAGTAATACAGGCCCGGCTGTGGTATTGAGGGTGTGCAGGGCTCTGCCGCCCTGGCTGCAGGTGATGGTCCGATGCCTCACATCCCCAGCCTTACTCTGGGGAGACACACTTGGGACCCCTGGGGGCCTGAGGACCATTTGAGGGAGCTCACATCTCCCTTCCTCTGCTTCCCAGCATCTGGCAGCGGTCTGCTTACTGCCCAGCTGTGTCTTGTTCTAGGTGACTTATAAATGGAGTAGACAACTAAAATGGACAAATGCACACCACACTCTCACCACTGCGGTTACTGCTACATCCACTCGCTCAGCCTTGGGCTCAGTCATGGTGGGATCTCCCTGAGGTCCTGCCCCAGCTGCTCTGGGCGGAGGCCTGCTTCCTGAACAAGGCTGCACCCGCCTGCTCTCAGCCCACTGCCAAAGTCCAGCATCACCTTCAAAGCCTGGTGCCGTGCTCCACACACCCTCTGCCCGGGGGTCAACATGCCCTCCCCAGGACACCCAGAGCACCTGTCTGAGGATACCAGCATGTGCCTGGGTGGGGGCATTCATGCGCTCATCTGTCCCTATCCTTCCATTCCCCACTGTGACCTCTCGGGGATCAGGGCAGGTCACCTTTGCCTCCTCCTCCCATCCCCAGGCCCAGGCTCAAGCAGTGCTCCCTATGTGGGGCTGTAGGTCTTACGGGATGCAAGGGAACCCAGGGTGTCCACCTGCAGGCAGGCTAAGTATCTCTGGGACAAGGGGTTCAATCAGGGACCCTGCAAAGTCCCAGAGAGATGGCTCTTGTCACCTGAATCTGAGCAGAATTGCCCTGCGGGACAGGGCCTACAATCCTTGGTGCTGCGTGCCCCGGGCCTCTCTCGGAAGGTGCCCCTGGGGCACGGGTGCTGGGTGGGTGTCTGGGTACCCAGAGGACAGTAGTAGCCAGCAGGACAGTCCACTGGCCAAACAGTCCTGGCTCCTGGTCCCTGGATCCCGAAGGGACAGAACCTGTGGACACAACCAGTCGGTGGTCAAGAGTGAAGGAGTCAACGCCTCCCATATCCTCAGGCTTTCTAAGAAGTGAGGCTCCTCCAGAGGAAGGAAGCTCTGGGGACCTGGAGGATTTGGGCAGAAGCAAAACCCCACAGGGCCATCTGAGGTCAGAGGAAGTGAACGTTAAGGTGGACAATGGCCTCCTGTCTCATTGACACTTTTGCACGAAGGCTACAGCCCCCTAAGGCCCCTGTATGGACAGTGGGGTGCTTATTACAAGGGGCTCTCTCGGGTGAAGGGGCCATGGTCGCTGGTCCCTGCAGCATATCTGAGCCCCGGCTGCAGGGAGAGCAGGAAAGGCCAGCGTCACCCCGAGAGCAGAGGAGGACCCCGCCAGCGACAGGTCCTCACTTTCCAGCAGGGCACGTCTTGCAGACACTCTGTCCAGGTTCATCCTGATACTGCCCTGGGGGGCAGAGCTGGGGCTCCGGGCTGCCTGGGGGACAGGAGTGCCCAACAGGGCAGAGCGTGCCTAGAAAAGCCAAGGGAGACAGGTATTTCCTCTTGGAAGATTCCCCATGTCCTTCCAGCCAGAGCCCAGAACAACCACTTCTTACTCCCTCCATGTAGGCACTGAGCGGGTGGGTGTGTGATTTGTGGTGCCCATGACGCATGACACTCCCAGGCCTGGTTCCTGACACCTTGGTCCTGCGGGCACCGGGAGGGGAGACAGCTCCAGCTGACAACCGGCCCTGTGTAGGAGGGTGGCGTGGGAACCTCATGGCCTGGATGGGAAGGGGCCAGGTCCGTAGTGACTGGGCCGAGAGGGTGCTGGGGCTGTGCGCTCCATAGGCTGGGGTCGGAGCTGGGAGCCTCACCGGGTACACGAGGCAGCCCCGGGCTTCCAGGCCAGAACATTTGTCACCAAAGGTGTTCCTAGGGGTCCTCGTCCTACGAGATGTTCCTCAAACCACAGCTTCTTTGGGCAGGTAAGTTTGGGAAATGCTGTGTGCACTAGCCCGGGGGCCCCCTGTGCTCTTCATCACATGGAGCACTGGACTGGCCAGCGGGAGGGAGCCTGTCCTGGCTCACGGACCCAGCTTCCCAGGGCCCGCAGCTGACGAAGGCGCAAGAAGCTGGGTGGCAGTGGAACGTATTTAGGAGGTGGACCCTGGGAAGGGACGGGGCAGCGTCAGAAACCTGTACTTTGTGTCCATATTCTGGGGAATGGAACAGTTTCTATGCTTTTATATACCAACTTTATTTCCTGAAATACTTCTAATGAATTTTTTTGGAGTTGCTGTCCTAGATCAACTGTGTTCTAAGGTTGGGGCTGTTCCACGCTGAGACCAGAGCTTCCAGGCAGGGAGGTAGGGGGACCCTCTCGAGAGCCACAGTATCAGAGGGAGAGTCCCCTCAGGGCAGCCTTTCCCAGTGCCCAGTGGTCCCTGACACTTTATTATAATTACTTACAAATTCTCAAAACTGATTACAACCAACCTGTTGAGGACTGAGGCCGCAGAAGATGGAATTGTGCCGGCTCTGCTAAGACCTTGTCCTTGGGTCTGACCTCTCCCTTTTCTGCCAGGCCCGGGGTCTCGCATGAGGGGTGAAGACCCTTCCTGCTCCTGGAACCTGTATTCCTTCCCCCAGAGCACAGGATTCACCATCTTTGATGATTGCTTTTGTTTCAATGCTTCTCATTTCTTCCCTTCCTCTCTCATCCTGAGCCTCTCTCCTCTCCCTGTCTGAGCTTTGGGTGCACGGGGAGCCTTGCTAACGCACAGGCTTGCGGCCCCTCCTCAGCAGGCCCCAGGTCACGAGGCTCATCTCACTGCTGTTAGGCACGGGAGCCTGAGGGCAGAGGGAGAGCCCACGGCCTGGGTTTCCCTTCCAGGCTGGTCCCCTGCAGGTCCCACAGCACCCACCCCTCCCACAAGGTGAGGAGGGTCTGCCCTTACCTGGACCGTGCCCGGAGACAGAAGCCCTGGGGCAGAACCAGCCTTCTTCACACGGGGCCTCCGGGGAGCTCAGGCCAGCCTGGGAGCAGAACCAGCCAGCCGGGCATGGCTGGCAGTCCTCCAGCGATGTGGCCCCGGGGATGGGCAGGAGAGAGCCTGTATGTCCACACATTGTGGTCACCGCCAGGAGGCCTCCCAGCTGAAGCCCCGCAGTGGCCCGTCTCAGAGGGCAGAGCCATGATCCTGCTCTGCCTGCTCAGGCTCAGGGCCCAGCGACTGCAAGGCCCCCTGCCTCCCGAGCCCACCTTCTACCTGGGGAGCCAGAGCCGGGCTCAGCTGACACAGGTGAGGGGCATCCCGTGCCCCATTTCCACTGCCAGGCATCACTCCCTTCCCACTGTGCCTCTGCCCTCCACCCCTCCCCGGTCAAGCTTCCCCCGGGGGCCCGGCCATAGCTCTAAACGCCCTCAGCCCTCCACCCACGCCCCTTGCTGCATGGGGGCAGGACGGATGTCACTCTCTAAGTCCATTGTAGGGGTTTCCTCTGGGTCCTTCTCCAGGCTGGGCCTCCACTCCTTTTCCTCCTCAAGGGCGCAGAGCAGACCCCTGCATTGCTGGGGCTCACGAATTGGTGACTCACCTGGGGGGCAGGGAGTGGGCCTGGGGCTGCCCTGGGGACAGAAGTGGCCCAGAGGACAGAGGTCTCCTGTGATCCCGTCAGTGGGATTTGGGACAGATGCTCCCTGAGTGCAGTGGAACCCGGCATGGCAGGGCCCAGACACGGCCACCAGCCCAGGCAAGAGACAGTAGGAGCCTGTATGGGGGAGGGGAAGACAGGATCCCTGGGGCTGGGGGCAGAGGGATTGAGGCTCACCCCTCCCTTTGGCCCGGCACCCCAGCTAGTAAACGCGGGCTGATCTAACGTGCGCTGTGGGCTGAGGAAAAGTGCTCCCCTCTGAGCCAGGCCTGAGTCTTGCCCTCGCTGGCCAGGGAGGATGTGGCCTAATGTGTCTGGGGTGGGGGTGTCCCTGCCCCCTTACCTGGCTCGCAGGTGATGCAGTCTGACTGCTGGACACCCCCTCTCTGTGGCTTGTAGGTGCCCCTGGGGCACGGGAACTGAGAAGCCGAGGAGGTGGAGGCAGGGCAGTAATGGCCGGCTGGACACTCGTTCCCCACCACAGAGGAGGTATTTGCCGGGCAGAAGAAACTACAGACAGGACGAGGAGGGGGGAGCTCAGAGGGCTGTGTCACCCAATGGCCTGGGGTGTGTGGAGATGGCTTCCTGGGCTGGCCTCCCCACAGACCGCAGGAACAATCGCTTGGCTGGGCACAGCTCTGCTCCAGCTCAAGGCACTCAAGGGGAGGCTGACTGGCTTAAACTGAAGCAAAAGAGACCCAGGTCTGAAATTAGGAATGACTCAGTGATGCACAACGAAGAGATCAAGAGACGTAAAGCGAGCTAGCTAGAAGAAGTCGTGGGAGTTCTTCTGTGTCTTCTTGAAGTCACAGAATACTCAGGCAGAAAGGAATCTTAGCGAGATCTGCTCCAGCCACCTCCTGTGCAGGAATGCAAACCGTGTGCCCAGCTGGACACGTGGGGCTGTGGAAGGGCTCTCTGCACTCACCCCTCTGGACAAGGCTCACAGTGGCCTCGGGCAGCTAGGCCATTGTGGGTGCCTGCCGGGCAGGGCCTGGGGACAGCAGTGCCTGGGGGGCAGAAGTGTCCTGAAAGGAAAGCAGGGCCACAGGTCAGGGCCACAAGAAGTCCTACTCTTTGGTGCTCAGAGTGGCCCCCTCCTAAACTCAGTTCCTGGAGGGCCCAGGGGACTGCTGGCAGCCTCCTGATGGCCCTCGGCCCCTGTCTGGGTGGCAGCCTTGGAATCTGCTCGTTCCCCACCTCCCCAGCTCCTCACAGGCCAGCCACCAGGGTACCTGTGGGGCAGGGGCCGCCGGCCTGGTCTCCCAGGGAGCCGTTGGGGACGAGCGCCCCACTGAGGCAGAAGAAACCTGTGCTGCAGAGTCCAGAAGGGCTGGCGAGGCCAGCAGAGCTGCAGTAGTGGCCTGGCGGGCATGGGGAGCAGGAATCCTGTGGGACAGGGAGGGAGGGGCCACACCAGGAGGACTGAAAGGGGCCTCAGATCAGAGCTTCTTGTCCTAGCCCACCTCCCTCCGCCTACAAGGCCCCTGACAGGCATCCAGCTGCTCTGCTGGCGTTCTCCAGCCAGCGTGCCCTCCAGGATCTGTCCCTCCAGACTGCTCCAGCAGCGTGTCATTCTGCTGGCTTTCTCTTCTGCTTGTTACTTCCATGCTCTTTTGTAGTTTGACTAGTAACACCAGGGGAATCTCTTCTCCTGCTTCACTTCCAGGGAAACACTTTCTGCCGATTCAGGCAAGGGGGACTGCATGCTCCAGAGAACTGGGATTCCTGGGGCCTTTGACAAGCCAGGAGTTCCGGGGACCATCCTTCTAACAGCAGGAGGCCCTCTGATAAGGGTAGTACAAACCATAATTTGGAGGAGTTCATGAATTGAACTAGACATTAAATTTGTTTTTGGAACCTGGCAATTTAAACAGAATTTTGTGCACCCTATAGCGGCTGTTTATAAATTATTTATTAACGTATATTGAAAGTAATGTCCCATGTCATTCCTCAGCTCAAACCATCCTTTGGCTTCCATCTCACTCAGGCAGCAGCTCACGCCTCATGGTGGGCACAGGTGCTGCAGAGCTGGCCCTCCGCTCCCTCCCAGCCTCCTCTGGCCCACCCTCACCCAGCTCCCTCGCTGCACTCCCTGCAGTCCCCATGGGGGGCTTGCTGTTCCCTCCGAGTTTCCAAAATTAGCTTGTCCTAGTTATGCTTGCGTCCAGCAGACACGTGCTAGGAGGCTGCCACATGCCAGGCAGGACTCTGACTGCAGAGCAGTGAGCCCGCAGATAGCTCCCCAGCTTTGAGGGCCTCTGTTTCCGTGGAGAATACAGAAAATCAGTAAGGGCAGCAAGTAAACGGGATACAAGACTGTGATATGTGCTAAGGAGGGCCAGGGAAAGCCCTCCTTGGAAAGTGACTTTTGAGTAAACACCTGGAGGAAGGGAGGCAGCTGGCCAGGTGGCCGTGTTCTCCAATCTCCATGACAACCTTTGACCTCTGGGGCAGTGCTGTTCGGCTAGATTCAAACATGGCCCTCCCCACACCCAGCCTCCTCCCCATGCTGGGGTCCCCTTACCTCTGAACTGAGCTTGGCGCGTGAGCCGAAGGTGCCAGGTGGGCAAGGCTGGGGCACAGCCGAGCCCCTAGGGCAGTAGTGTCCTTGAGGACATGGGCCAGCCCCCTCTGGAACAGAGAGACAAGTCAGCCTGGCCCCCGGGAAGTGCAGGGTGAGCAGTGGATGCCCGGACAGCTCCCCCTGCATCGCTGGCACAGGCTGTGGGCCCTGGAATAATGGGGCTGCTGATTCTCAAGGCCCACCTGGGAGGGGTCCCTCCTGTAGGCCACACCCTCTGCACCTGCCCTCCCCCACAGCCCATGTGGCTGTTACCATTGGCAAGAGATCAGGCGACGCTCTTCTTGACATAGGGCAGTGGGGTCGGGAAGGGACGCCTGAGGGAGGCAGGGCCTTCTTAGAAGGCTCAAGCCCTGGGGTCTAGGGATGGACAGTGTCTGAGACCGAGTCAGGGGCTCGGCTGGACGACTATCTGTTTCGGCTCCTGCTGCAGAGGCCTTTGCAGACCTGCCTGCTCTGGCTTGTGTTTTCACATTGTTCTAGTTTCTGGAGCCACCCAGCTGTGTCTTCGTTCCTTCTCTCCCTCATGCTGCATGGGCCCTGCTCCAAGAGGCCTGCCACCAGGGCCGCTTGGTGACCGAGCATGGGAATCAGGGGTTCTGGGCTGTGGCTGAGCAGACCAGGCCATTGGTGGGTCAGAAGCTAGGGGATGAGCTGTACATCGGTGTCCTCACCAGTGCTCAGGCCTCCCTGAGGCTGGTGGCACCCTTAGGGCCCAAGGGTAGCTGCAGAGTGGCAGGAAGATGGACCAGGGTCAGTGGGCTGGGTGTCCAACCTGGCTACTGACTGTGTGCCCTTAGGCAAAGCAGACCTTCTTACTGAGCCTCAGTTTTCCCTTCTGCCAAAGACAGGGGTTGGACTGGACCATGGAATTTTGTCCTTCAGTCCCCGGATTTCAAAGGGGACTTGACCCCAGAAGATTAAAACCACCAGAATGATCCCTCAACTACACATGCACTTGAGAAAATTAGCAAATTGACCATATCTTGCTGGTCCCCACGCCACATACTCTGATTTGATGGCCTATCCCTCGCCTCACCCCAGAATGAGTATGTACTAGGCCCCTGATCACTTCACCACGACCCCTAAGGCGAGCTTCCTCAGGCCGCCTGGTGTTGCCCTCAGCCTGGCCCACGTGGGATATAGGGATCCTTTGGGTGTCCCGCCCGGGGTGGACAGTGGGTGGAGGAGACAAATGCCAGAGCACTGTCACTTGCTGGGCCACGGTGTTCTGCCTACCATGAAGGAACATGGGTGGCCCAGGAGAGTTACTCCAGGCTTCTGGGAGAGAACAGATTCATTAGTCTCTGTGGGTTGACCAGTGAGTGGGTGGAGAGCCCCTGAATCTGGCCTCTGCTTCCCAGTTTGGGGGCTCAGGAAATGGGGTAGGGGCTCAGGGTTCAGTGGGGAGGGTCCAGTACCTTCAGTGCCAGCCTCCGGGTTGGGCCGGGTGGACCCTCTGGAGCAGAAGAAGCCCTCCCAGCACTGTCCGCCCGCCTCCGTGGCACTGGCCCTGGGGCAGAACCTGCCTCCGTCACAGGCTCGACATCCCGGCAGGCTGCCCAGTCCGGGCACTGGGCCGTAGGTGCCCGGGGGGCAGGGCTGCCAGTTGAGCCCTGTCCCTTCAGGGCAGTAGAAACCTGTGAAGGGAGCAAGGGTGAGACTAGGGCCTGAGGAGGAAGCTGGAAGGAGGCTGGAGAAGGGAAGACTCTGAGCTCTGGGGGCCCGGCATGGAGGCCTGGCCTCTGCGCAGTGAGGGCTCCTGCCCAGGAAAGGTAAAGCTCCTTAAATGGAGGGGTTGCCACCTTGTTATCAAAATATACAGCCAGGGCCTTTAAGGGAAGCGGGGGAGATAACTGCCTTGCAGGTGACTGCCCCCACTTCCCCCTTTTGCTTTGGCTCCTTTGCTCAGTGAGCCAGGCTGCTGGCAGGACACTAACCTCTTGGACACAGCTGTGGCCTCAGCCCTGGAACACAGTAGCGGCCACTGGGACAGATGTGACATTTCGTTGTGCGGGTACTGGAGGTGTAGGAGCCAGGAGGACATGGAGTGGGCTCAGCCATGCCCAGAGGGCTGAAGGGCCCTGGGGGGCAGGATCTCCCAGAGACCCCTTCCATGGTGGTGGCAGAGACAGTTCCCTCAGTGCAGGAAATGCTGGAAAAATGTGGGCCAAGCAAAAGGGCCTCAGCTGAGGAGAGTCACTGAGGAACACGCAGCCAAGTGCAGTGGACGGGCTTCAAGCATGGGCCTGAGACCCTTCCTAGCCTGCTCACTCCTGACTCCTCCCGCTTCGTGGCCTCCCACCCTCCAAGCTGGACCCCAGGATCGTCAGCTTGGCCCTGCTCAAGGTGGGATGGGAGGTGGCAGAGATGAGAAGTACTGCCACAAGTCTGGACACTGATGTCCTTCCAGACCTCATCTGCAAAGCAGCCAGGTTCCAGCATGCTGCACCCAGTGTGGCCTGACTTTGCATGTCTGCAAGTGGCTTATAGGCCTTGCAGGCCAATAGGAATGGCTCCTCCTTCCCTGTGCTCTCTGCCCAGGTCCAGACCCTGGGGTAGAGCCAACTCCTTACTCTGTGGACACTGTTCCCTGTCTCTTAGAGGAGACAAACTGTTTGCTCACCCTGGGTGGCCGGGTGCTGACCAGATTGATGGGTGGCTGCCAGAGCAGAGTTGTCCTCCAAAGCAATCTTGACATCCTTCTGGGGTTTGGTTCCCTTCCTCAGACCAGGTACCAGGTGGGCATCGGGCTGGGACTGAAGCTCCTGCAGAAGTCAGAGGAATGGAGGGAAAGAGGCCAGGCAGTCTTGCTGGCTCCCAGTGGTCCGGGGGAGACCCTGCACTGTGCTGGGCTCCCATCCCCTGGATCTCTCCCTCCCAACAGACCAGGGTGGAAATGCTTTCCCCTCTTGGCTTCCAGAGGGCAGGGACTGGGTCAGCTTTGGAGTCCTTGGGTCAACTTCACTGAATCAATGAAAGACGCTTGCAATCCTGCAAGGGAGGCCCAAGGTGGGGGAGGAGTGAGCAGGCCTGAAAAGCATCCTTAGTGTGGAGGGACCAAGGCCTGAGGGGCAAGGGAGGAAGGCCAGTTGCTCAGGTGAGGTCCCCGAAGTCCAGGCTGGGGGAGGGAAGGGTGAGGACTGCTGAGCAGTGAGGGGAGGGCGTCCCAGGAGGAGGGGATGCTGGGGGAAGGAAGGGTCCTCTGTTCATCCCTGCAGGGCTCAGCACTGCCTGTCACTTCGGGCCACTGTGGTCTGTGCTGGGAGAAAGGCTCAAAGCCCTGGAGACCTGCCTTCAACCAGCAGAGGGCTGGAAGGAAGTCGACCCTATTCCACCCTGCCATGACTGGAGGGGCCCCAGAGGTGGTGAGGTACCCTCGAGGCAGTAGTGCCCAGCAGGGCAGAGGAGGCCTCGTGCCCCATCAGCGGGGTCCTTGCTGGTGGCTCCTCCCTTGCACCAGTGCCCTGCAGCACAGTCTCCTAGGACAGAGGACATCTTGTCAGCCACCCCGCTGCGTGCCCCTCACCAGAGAGTACAGCACGAGGCACCGGGTGCTCACGCTTCCCTGCACCCCTGTCCCTCACGACACACTGCAGGGGTCCCTGGCCTAAAGCCAGCTCGAGCAGCCCCGGGCCATGGGATGCCCTCCTCCAGGTTCAGTCAGTACCAAGCTCCAGGGTCAGAGCGGGTGTGGGGTCTGGGCCAGTTTGGGGTTTGTCCTCCTCTGAGACTGTCAACTGCCAAGCCTGGATTTTCCTTACAGATCAAACCATTTCCAGCCATTTCATACCAGAGCCGCCCAGACACCCCAAGAAAGTAACATCCTCCTTCTTTCCCCCACCCAAACCAGTTAATGGGGGGGCAGAGACGCTAAAGACCCTCCAGAGGAGCCCCCACCCGCCGCCTAAGGCCTTTTCTGCCCCAGACACACCTGTGGGCGCTGCAAGCCCTGCCAGCGCACAGAACTTCCCAGCGGGGCACAGCAGGCACTCAGTGATGCTCCTCAGCCCCTTCCGAGGGCCGTAAGTGCCCACTGGGCAGCTGTGGTGTGTGGCCACGGCTGTGCCCAGGGGGCAGTAATAGCCTTGAGGACAAGGGTACAGGCTGAAGTCCTGGACGGGCCCAGCACTGGAGTCGCAGTAATAACCTGGCCAGAAGTAAGGCATGCTCAGGGGGGTGCTCGCCTCCCCAAGACGGTTAGTCCTGCTGGGGCCTCTGCCATGAGGGCCTTCTGAGGCCATGCTATAGAGCCCAGGGCCTCCAGCACTGCCCCTGGCCTTGTCCCGTTTGTCCGCACCCCCAGGTCTTTGCTGCCTCTCACCTGCTGGGCACTGCCCACTGGGGGCCTGGAGACCAGGCTCCTTGCAGTAGAAGCCGCGCGGGCAGGCCTGGCACGCAGAGGGCACCATCTGCTCTGGGAGGCTGGAGAAGCTGCCAGCAGGACACTGCACAGGCCTGGGTGATGCTGCAGCTGCAGGCACAGGGAGGCAGCGTGGCCTGGCTGAGGGGAGGCCTCAGGGATGGGGAGTGGCTCCTCGCAGCAGCAGGCAGGGACTCAGTCTCAGAGAGGGGGCGGGCCCAGCGTGGCGTCACCTGTAAGACCCACCTCTGCCCGGCCTCCCTGAGGCCTGGCTCCTGGTCCCTCTGCAACATACGGAGAGACCCCAGACCCTCCACCTGTAGCTGGAGGAGCATCATCAGGGTTCAGACCACTGGGAGCTAAGGAGGCTCCCCATATGACAAGGCCACTGCCATTGGCTCTCAGCTGTCCACACCATACAACCCAAACCACAGGAAGCATCCTGAGTGTGTTTTAACCGCGCCTCTGCCACCCTTCTCAGCCTCTGGCTGGACCACCTCGGGCAACTCTTTTCCCTCTGGCTTCCTTCCAACAGCCCCAGGGTCCAGACACACACTGAGGAAAAGGGTGTCAGCAGCCCCAGGACGGGACAGTGAGTGGGGCTGAGAGTGGGGCCCAAGGAGACACTCACGGCAGAAGGTTCCTGGGGGGCAGGGGGCCCCTGTCAGCCCGTCCCGTGGAGCTGGGGACACTGCTCCTTCTGCACAGAAGTAGCCAGCCTGGCAGGGCCCACTGGGTGTGGAGAGGCCTAAGGGTGAGAGGGGAGCCATGCTGGGGGCGAGTGGACTCATTATGAGAAGAGGGTGGTCCTGGTGGGCAGGCTGGTCCTTGCACTGTGTCAGGCACCGTGGTCTCCTCCACCCAGCCGTGGGATGCGGGCACTGCTGTCATCTCACGGAGGGCCTGAGGGCTTCGTCAGAGAGGCAGAGCTCAGCTCTGAGCACGGTCAGCTGGCTTGGGCTGGGGTCTCGACCTTACTGCATGCCACAGTCAGAAGGAGCCTAAGCATCTCAGGGGCGGGGAGAGCCTGGGTCATGTCTGGGTACCTGGTGACCACCAGCGTCTGTCCACGGTAGGTGCTTGGGAAGGGTGGTCACTTAGACATGGGAGTGGTGAGAGGGGATGGGCAAGGGGCCGCTGAGCACCCCCCAGAGAGACCTGCTGTTCTGTGGTGACCCACCTGTGCTTACTCCACCGCGATGGCCACAGGGCCTATTTGCATAGCACAGCCCTGCCAGGGAGCGTGCTTACGCCAGTCCTCATGGTACAGGGAACACGGGGGTCGCACGCCCACAGCCATGCAGCAGATGAGAGCGGGTCAGGGTTCACCTGGCTCTCACCACTGCTGGGCCTGGGTCTCAGCGTCACGGCCAGAGAGGGCTCTCAAGTCCTTACCGGAGGTGGCGCAGAAAGAGCCCGGCAGGCAGGGTCTGGGCTCCGGGCTGCCCTCAGGGCAGAAGGAGCCTGCCGGGCACTTCCCCCCTGTGGCCGTGGCCGGACACAGGCAATTGGTGCTGGTGTAGTTGTCCAGGTCGAAGGGACGAGCGGTCCATGCTGCTGACACGCAGAACCAGCCTGGGGTGGGAATGAGCAGGGCGGGGTAGGCGGTGGGGCAGGAGTGCTGGGAGTGATCCCGGGGTTCAGAGGCTGGGCTCACCCCGGCTGCTGGCCCACCTCTTCCAGTAGCTGCTCCAGGAGATAGTCTGCGTCACCCCACGTCTGGGGACATAAGTGGGAAGCGCAAGAATAGGGACACGCACCTGCATCACAGGGCCCGGAGGCCTGGGTCAGGTTCTCCTGGCCGCAGTAGTGGCCTGGCGGGCAGGGCAGACAGCTGTCCAGGCTCTGTGTCAGTGGGTCTGGATTGTAGTAGCCCCGAGGGCAGGGGAACTGGGTGGCGTACTTGGTGCCTGAGAAGCAAAGTTCAGAGGAGGGAGCCCAGCCTGCTGGGGTCCAGCTGGGCCCGGGGTTGGGGCTGGAGGCCGTGCAGCTCGCTGCTCCCATACCCTCTTGCAGGACCTGTCCTGGCAAACTCCTGGCCTCAGCCTCGGGAGCAACACCTCACCAATTGCTTTCACCGGATTTCCCGGCCTGTGTGGCTCCAGGCCTGGGTCCACAAAGCCACAGAATATGCAGGACTCATCTTCCTGGTGGTCAACTTTACCAAAAGTCATGGGCCCAAAATTTGTAATGTAGTGGTCAAGTAATTTTAACTCTTTAATTTTTAGCCAGCGTGGATGTGGTATGGAGTAGAAAGTAAAACTCTCATGAATTTTAAAGATAAAAGCCAAGGACTTGGATGAACTTCAGTGCTCAAAGCCAGCTGCTTTGGGCTCTGCCCCTGTGAGGGCTGGTCCTCCCCTGGGCCTGTGGGACGGGGCTGGGAAAGCCTCGGCAGCAGAGGATGTATGTGTGCTCCTCGGTTGGCACAGTTGTCAGAGTGGTGAGTACACAGCCCCCGGCCGAGCCTGGGGCACCCGTATCAGCCCCGCTGTCCAGCCTGGCCCCTGGGAGCTGAGTGCAGGCACTCACCTCTGGGGCAAAAGAAGCCTGCAGGGCAGGGGTGCTCGTGGTAGGCGCTGACACTCTCAGGGCAGTAGTAGCCGGCGGGGCAGGGGAAGCAGGAGGCTTGGCCAGTCAGGTTGCTGTAGGAGCCAGCAGGGCAAGGCTGGGGGAGGCTGGTCCCCCTGGGGCAGAAGTGGCCTTGGGGACAGGGGCCCCCCTTCTCTGAGTGGCCTGAGGAGAGGAAGGAAGCTGAGTGAGGGGTTCAGGCCCCATCACAGGGGAGTGTGAGCAGCCTGGGCCGACTGGTGTGGCACTACTGGGACCAAATGCGGGCTTGGGTCTGGGTCAGAGGTTCGAGGGTTTTAGAAAGAATTCTGGTAACTAATGGTTGTATAGTACCTTCCAGATCAAAACCACGTTATATCGTCTGAGCCTCCCAGAAGCCCTCTTTGGCAGCTGGGCAGGAATAAGCACCCACATTTACTGGGGTGATGTTATGCCCAGTGACTCTCTGTGCCCAGACTCAGCTGGTGTCTGACAGTCCCCTGGCGCTCTCTCAAGGGCACGCTCTGTGATCGTTTATTTTTTTAATAAAACATGTTCAGAGAGCTCTGCTTTCACATGTGGTTGTAGTAAGCCAGGATAGTTGGTTCTGTTTTTGGTGGATGGCCCTGGCTGAGCAGTCCCCTCTGCCCCCTGCATACACCCAGTCCCTCGCTGGGGACGTGACTCCTGCTCCCTTGCTTCCCTCCTGACTCCCCAGAACTTAACCTGCAGTGCTGGAGCTAGACTTTTGCCTGATGTTTGCTGGACAAATGAAAGTGCTCAAGAAGAGGGATTTTAAGGGCCCTGGCCCCGGTTCAACGCCCTCACGAGAGCTCAGCGCTGTATGCCCCTCATCAGCTGTTCCCCAGGAAATGCGAGCATCCTCTGGGGAAAGGTCAGCAGCCACTAGAGGGAGCCAGACATCCTGGACGGCCCTCTGCCCCACCTGTGCCTTGCTGGGTGCGCAGAGGCTCTGCCCTGTGAGCCTCTTCTTGCACCCCGCCTTCCCACAAGCTGTTGTCCCTGCCCCCAAGGGAGACGAGGTTCACACTCAGCTCACTTCTGGCCGGCCCACTGGGCACCATTCTGGTACCTGCTGACTGGTCTCTGGAAGACCCCTGGGCCTCCCTGCCCACCTCCCTGCCAGTCTGTGATGTCCCATCTTGAAGCCAGTGCAGCTCTGATTCAGGATGGACAGGGTGGGAGCTGCTGGTGTGACAAGAGCCCGATAACTGCAGGGCAGGAGGGCAGGGGGTCATGCTGTGAGCAGCCATGTGGAGGCCCGAGGATGGGGGCCAATGGGTCCAGGAATAGTGGTCAGACCACTAAACACTCTGGCTAAGGGTCACCTCCAGGCCCCCTTGCCCACGTGCTTCCCCTCTGTCCTGAGACCACCCCACACTCAGTCACTTCCTATCATCCAAGTTCCTGTCTACCTCCGGCCTCTGGCCAATGCAGGGCCCACTCCTGTCCTGAGAGGCCTTACCTGTTGGGGTTGGGGAAGAGACTGCCGCCAGACAGAAGTAGCCGGGGGAGCAGGGTGCAGAGGGGGCAGCAAGGCCAGACGCACCACAGAAATGGCCAGAGGGGCAGGGCAGGCACTCCGAGGCCGTGGAGAGAAGCATCCTGGGACACAGAGAGCGAGTGCGGGTCAGTGGGAAAGGAGGCCCTTAGGGTAGAGAGGCTATGTCCTGGCGAGGGACCCGCCCTTCTGGGGCTGCCTTCTCATTTCTCCTCGTTGAGGCTCCCTGGGGTTCCTCCCACTTCCATGCGAGGTCCAAGGTGGCGTCTGGGTGTGCTGGGTCTCTCTCTCCTAAGATAGGCTCCTGGTTAGTTTCCTTGTCATCTTAATCCCCAGTTCAGAGTCAGGCTGTCCAGGGCCGCAGACCCCTGGTCTGGCAGCTGCAGTCAGAATGTCCAGCAGCCTTTCAGCCACGGGTTCCTCAGCTGCCTCATTCTGCGCTGCCCTTGCTTGGGGGTTGGGCAGTTCCTAAACGTGGGAGATGGGGCTCTACTCTCAAATGAGGTGCAGGCAGACACACAGAATTCTTCCTGGTTTGCTCCTCAGGCCTGACACATTCTCAAGCCACCAGCAGCCAGCACTGTCTGCCCTGATTCTGACCATCGTGCTCCCCTCTCCCTCCACTGCTGCTCAGGGGGTTCCTGCCCTTGAAGGCCAGGCAGAAGTCCTGCTCTCTAAGGTCCATGTTCCTCCATGGCGGAGGGACATCATTGGTGAGATAGATAGGTGGTCACTGTGCGAAGGAAGACCAGGAAGACTGCCCCTTGGGCCTGGGGCAGTGGCACTCACCGATCTGAGAAGGTGCCCACAGGGCAGGGCAGGGGCACCCCCGTGCCCTCTGGACAGAAGTGGCCTGGAGGGCAGGGCCCCCCTGCCGTGCCACGAATGGCTCCATGGGGGTGGGTGACATCAGCTCCTGCCCAAAGTCAGGAGGGGGTGAGGTCACAGAGCAACTCCTCCTCAGCCCAAAGCCCCCACCTCGATCCCCCTCAACCACAGGACGTTTCCTGGAGATTGAAAACTGGAGTGACAGCACCCTCCACTGCCAGGGTGGTGCTCAAGTCCAGGGTGCCACCCAATCCTCACCTCCAAGGGACTTTGGGTGGGGCCCCAGGTGCAGGGTGGACCCTGAGATGGGTCCCCGTCTGAATTAATTAGAGGTTATCTGAGTGGGCCTGCTTAGGACCCCAAAGGTGGGGAGAAAGTACAGGAGTGCCAGCATTTGACCTATCTGGGTGCAGGGCAGAACAGGAGAGTCTGGGGGTCAAATACAGGCCCCCACGATGATTGTTTTGGAAACCTGTTTCTATCTTGGCCAAGTCTGTCATTTTTATTTGTGCTGTTAGGTCCCCTTACAGTTTGCTGAAACCCTTTTGGGATGAGATTTTGCACATAATGATACTGATAATAAGCTCTAAGGACAAGTGCTTGTTCTGGGAAGAGAAAAGAGAGAAGAGTGTGTGATCCCATTTTTGTGACTGCGCCCAAACGGGCTGACCCGTCTGTGGAAGCACGTGCGCGCACACGTACGCAGGTGCGAGCCTAGGACATGTGTGGTGCCCCGTGCAAATGCATGTTGCCCCTCCAAAGCAGGCTACGGAGACGGGAGGACGAGGGCAGAGTGACGCATCTTTAAACGTCTGTGATCTTGCAGTTTGCATGAAAGTCATCTCCACAGCCCTAAGGACACTGATGTGACAAGGGAGGGGTGAGAGTTCGCCTCACTTCACGGGCCCTCTTGGGACATGGGAGGGCTGGGAGGGGGCCGGGCCCAACAACCTCATCCCTGATGTGTCCTGAACCTGTCAGAGGAGCAGAAGTGCCTCCTGGCAGCGGCTTTGGGCTGGCATTCGCCCCACGGGGCAGTCCCGGAGCTCCGCACGTGAGCCGCGTCCCCGCCCCAGCCACAGAGACCCTGCACGGGTGGCCCTGAGGTCACACACGCAGGGCCTCAGGAGACATGGGACCTCGCCGGGCCTGGGTGGGGTAGCTCCACCAGCCATGCCCAGTCTGATCATTGGAAGAAGGACATGGTGGGAAGTCCTGTTCCCTGAGGCTCCTCCAGCCCGAAGTTCTGTGACGCCTGCTCACAGGGGCCCCCTTGTTCAGCTGCGCACCGCACAGCTCACCCCCAGAAGGTCCGCTCCTGCTGACCAGGGGAGACAGCGTGGCTGCGGAGGCCCGCGGTGCCCCGACTCTCCGAGGACGGATGGGGACGGGGCTGCTGAGGGACCCCTGCTCAGCCCTCCCTGCAGGAGGCTGGTCCCACCCTCCCGCTTCTGGGCCAGCGGCGCTGAGCCCCTTGTCTCCTGGCGGAACCTGCTCTCCCATGTTAGGGCCCCTCCCAGCCCCCGTCAGGGCGGTGTTTATCCCCTGGCCTTTCCCGGCAGTGCTGACTTGATTTTCCCTCAGCACCACGCGTTCCTGGACTCTTAGTATTCCTGTCGGGCACAGGGGAACCTGAGTTGGCGATTCCCCCCGGGAAGGAGTGGTGCCCCCGGGTTTCTGCCCAGTCCAAAAGCCCTGTCCTTAGCCACCATCCACAGGGCCTCCCAGGCGCTGGGCAGGCAGGTGGAGGAGGTCACTAGGGAGCTGTTGCTCCTCAGGCTCCAAGACATGGCCTTGACCTGTCTCCCCAGGAGAGCCACCATCTGCCCGCTGTCTCCTCACCTGCAGGAGATAGAGGCTTGGCCCGGAAAGCACAGTGGCTTTCTGGGGGTGGCCCTGCTCACCCCATCTGTAGATGGTTTCCACAGCAACTCTGCTCTGCTCTTGGAGCCAGCCCAAGTACCTGAGCCATTGCCGTGCTGCCCGGCCGGTCGCGGCACAGCCACCAGTGAACCTTGAGTGCAGGCATGGCCCTCAGGGCCGAGGTCTCCCCAGGGCCCACTGAGGGGTCTTGGGGTCCGGGCTCCTCCTGGGCAATAGAATCCTGGAAGCAGAGAAAGACTCAGACTGGTCTGCTTTTTGGGGCTGGAGCCCAGCTGCTTGCCTCCCTTGTCCCTGAGGGTCCTGCCACACCAATAACAGCTTTGAGGGAACAGGCTCTGTGGGCGTCCCCGATGAGCTGATAATTTAGGCCCCTTTAAGGCCACGTCTTCAAACATGTGTGTGCCACCAGCATCCTGGAGGCCCTTGGGTGTGGTCACAGTGTTGTCCCAGTCACCTTTGAAGCAGTGCTCTCTCTTGAGGAGAAGGGCCCCTCTCTTCAGGGGCTGGGATAATCCAAATGGCTTGTGC
>NC_060272.1:82006271-82092686 GCF_021613505.1 Equus quagga
TCTTCTTTGAAACGAGTCCTCCCCATGCGGAGAAGGGCCCCCCTCCTCGGGGGCGGGGATAAAACAAATGGCTTTTGCCCCCCCCCCCCCCCCCCCCCCCCATTTAGGAACCTGAGCCAGGAGCCTCCGGCCTGCCTCCCTCCTATCCAGCCCAGGCTAGCCTCACAGCCCTGGCACACTTCCCCTGGGCTCTCTGACTCAGGGGCTGATGCTCAGGGGCTGAGGGTCCCGGGCCCATGCCGGCGTGGCAGGCCTGGCTGTGCCGTGCTTGGTGGTCTCCTGCCAGGCCATCGCGGGAGCCACAGGTGCCCTCACCTGGTGCACATGGGCCCCCAGGGGCAGCCTGGCCCGCTGCAGCACAGAAGAGCCCAGGTGGGCAGGGCAGGCACCAGCTCACGTCCGGTGCCCCTCTCTCTGCGTTCCACGTGCCAACAGGGCAGGGCCACTGCCTGGGGTCCTGGGTGCCAGCGGGGCAAAAATGGCCGAGAGGGCAGAGGTCACCAAAGGGGAGTCCCTCCTGGAGGAAGAGGGGCCTGTTGACGCTTAAATGTCAAGAGTGAGGGAGTTCTCTTGACCGGGTTCCTCCCCAAAGCCCCTGTGGGGAGGCCGCCTGGCTCAGCCCGGCCCCTCCTGTTTGCACATGCACTGATCTGCACTGACACCTCCCTCTGGGGACCGCTCTGCGAGTTTAACGTTTCAGAAAAATGAAACAAATTTTAATGTTAAATACCCTAAACAGTCCCGACTCTCTGCCTATCTGCTAACAGCTCTGGTACTCAGCTTCAGCTGCGGCGAGGTCCCTCTGTCTATCATCTACCCAGCCATCTACCTACCTACCTATCCAGCTTCTCTTTCTCACTACGGGCCACCCCTTCAGTCCTCTGTGTCAGGACAGTAGACCCACTTATGATAATAGATACCTGGTGTCCCACTGGGTTGATATGCCATATCTCTGCCTAGATATTTTCCTATTACGGGGCCTCTGTGGTGTTTGGTGTTTTTGTTTTGTTTTTGTGTTAAAAAT
Organism: Equus quagga; assembly: GCF_021613505.1. Lineage (NCBI taxonomy): Eukaryota > Metazoa > Chordata > Mammalia > Perissodactyla > Equidae > Equus > Equus quagga. Next base: position 82,007,296 of record NC_060272.1, read on the forward strand.
CTGTGGTGTTTTGAACATCTTTACGTAAATGACTTTCTTTCCCCCCTCAGGTTCTCTCCAGGAATCATTGGATCACAGGGTGGGAACTGCCTGGCGGCTCCTGCTGCATCTGCCGACTGAGTCCGGCAGCCCTGGGCAGGGCAGTGGGGGAGAGGCCCTGTCCACGGCGGTGCCTCGCCAGGGCTTCCGCAGTTGCGTTTGCTTTCAGTAATGAGTAGGTGCACGTCACACAAAAGTGGCTTCGCTTCACATGTCCTTCCTTGCCAGTCCAGCTGCGCCTTTTCCTAGTGACAGATTTGTGTTTGGTCCTTTTTTATGTGGGAGCCGGAAGCTGACGTTAGAACTTTGGCGCTTTCCTTACTGTCTCATGTTTTCATGGCCCTGTTTGATGGCTGAGGTTCCTCCAGCTCTGCCCCTGCAGTAGTTTCATCCTATCTTCAGTGGGAGCTCCCTGTCACCCTTGGGCAGTGAGCCCCAGAGGGCAGGAGCTGGGCCTTCACCTTCTGGTATGTTCCCCTGACCCCAGCCCAGGCCTCTGTGCCGAGGCCAGCCTTGCCTCTAGGCGGCCGAGTGGGGCCTGAACTCACCGGGGTGGAGGTGTTAGAACCAGGCCCACAGTGATGGCCAGGAAGGCACAGCCCCTGGGGCTTGGCCTGGCCGGCTCTGCCACAGAAAGCCCCAGGGCGGCACGGCTGGCAGTCTTCCACGCGGGCGGCCCCAGGGGCCTCTCTGAAAGTGCCCTGGGCAGAGAAAAGGACACCGCCAAGGTCAGGGTCCTGGAGGCCAGAATGAGGGCTCCGGGCCTGGGCAGACAGGCTGCTCTGCCAGGAAAGGAGCAGGCAGGCCCTCCCGCTGTGCCCCGGACAGACAGGGCTGCAGGGAGGGGACAGCCTGCACAAGGACTGAGCCCCCACGACACTTGCAAGAATGGTGGTGTTTACTTTTTGAGAGACCAAATGTGTTTGGCAGCAAAACACCCACCCAGAAGGGAATGTTGTAACCAGAACTCACAGCAGATTTTGATAGCAGGCCGGAAGAGAGAATAGAGGACACCAGGTCATCTGAAGAGGGGTGTGTATCTCTGGGAGAGGAGGCCCTCCCTGGCTTGTGGGGGAGTGGAGAGAGAGGGGCTCCCAGAGGCTGCAGATCCAAGGCTGCTGCGCCCCTGCTGGGAGCCCCTCCTGAGCCTCCTCTCCAGCTCCCCAGCCCCTCCCTCCTCCTCCTGGCTTCCCTCCCACCTCTACACCCCAGGTCACTTTGCACCTTGTGGCATTCTGCTCTAGCACCACTCTCAGAAACCAGCTGCGGGAAAGTGAGTGGTCGGGCCCTCCTCTGAATGGGGACCGGAGGCAGAGGGCTGGCATGTAGTCACGTCACAGTGAAGAGATGTCACCCATCCCAACCACCAGTACAGGGCTGGTGGCTCCAGAGCATTCCCATGCAGAAGTGAACAGACGCCAGAAGGCTGAGGGGAGCGTCTCACCACCGGGCAGGGGATGGACAGCAGGCCCCGGGCTGGGCAGTAGTGCCCGGGTGGACACGCCGTGGGGCCAGCCAGCTTCGTCTGGTTGCAAAGTGTTCCTCCTGGGCACTGCTGGCACCAGAGATGGCCTGGGCCCTGGAGAGGAGGGTTGGCCATAAGGTTGGTTTCCTTCCACACCTCTAACATTTGGTTTGGGCCTGGGCATAGCAGACACTCAGGAACCGTGTTGAATGAAAGTGGGAATGCTGCTGCCCGGGCCCCAGGCTCTGTGTGTGCACCTCCCTTTCCGAGGAGCGCGGCTCGGAGCAGGGCAGATGCCAGGAGAACTGAGGTGCTCTCTGAGCATCTGGCGTGGTCCACAGATGGTCAGTGCTGGGAGGAGGGGACCCAGGACGGAGGCTTCGCTAAGCCTCCTCACCTCCCTTTAGGAATTTAGGATCCTCCTACTTCCGGGCCCTCTGAGGGATGGCGTCTGTCCTGGGAACCCTTACTGAGAAGCTGCCAGCGCTGCATGGCCACGGAGTGGTGGTGCCGGGCTCAGGGCAGTGGTGGCCAGCGGGGCACAGCACACAGGCCGCAGCCAGCCTCGCACCTGGTCTCTGGCGGGCGGTTCCCCTAGAGGAGGAGCAGAGAGCTGGAGGTGTGGCAGCCGTCCTGGGGGAGAGGCCGTGACGTTCACATGGGGTCACCATTGCCAGAGGCAGGGAGCCCTCCACTGCCCCCAGCCTCACCCACAGGGTCGAGGGCTGAGTCCCAGCCTGGCAGCAGGCCCCAGAGTCAGGCTGTGGATGAGGCTGCTGTGGCTCCAGGCATGGCCTAGTGCATTGAGAGAGGTTTTAAAACCAGGCTAATGGGCTCAGAGTGCTGCTTTTAAAAGCTGTCTCTTGCCCCACTTTGCCATTTTCTCTGTTGGTGCGGTCTCTCTCTCCCTGTCTCAGTCTTGACTGCTTTGTAAGACGCTCTGTACAATAAGGTGGTAAGAAGACAGATGCTTTTCCTGTCAAAAGTCTCTCCCTGCTTTGCTGTTTGCCTGTTAACTTGGTTTATGGCACCTTTGAAGGACAGACGCTTGAGGCCCTGCATGCAGACGCCACGTTCTTTTCCTCGGTTACTTCTGCCTTTCATGTCATGCTCAGATTTTCCACATTCTCTTAGATCTCATAAAGATGCTATATTTTGTTTTTTACATTGAAATCTGTATTTGATTTGAAATTTTTTTTGGTTAATGCTGTTTTCACTTTTTGCATGAAGAACATGTATTGCATTTTTTAATGTGGAAAACTCTAAGTTTTGTTTTTTGACTGGAGGAATAAAAGGCACATCTTCATAAAACAGTAAAATCACCAGAGAACCCCAGAGCTTGGGCCAAATGACCTCTATTGAGACCTCCGCTGGAATTAGCTTCCAGAGTGCTTGGGCTTTGGGGTGTTCTGAAGCAGCTTCTCTGTGGGGGATGGGTGCACTCCCCAGGCGACTCCAGCCCAGAGTGAGTTCTCTCTCTTTCAACACTGGGGCCCGTGGGGCTGAGGTGCAGCGCCCAGGCCAGCCCGTCCCCCTGCAGCCCTGAGCCAGGCCCACCTCTCCTGTTCCTCTGTGTCTTGTCTGAACAAGCTGCCAGGTGCCAAGGGCAGGCTGGGTGCTTGTCTCTCTTTACACATCCCTCGGTGCCCAGAACAGTGCTGGGCTCTGGCATGTACTCGATAAACAGGTGGTAACTTAACTTCATGAACAGCTACACCCCTCAGCCTCTCTTACCGTGGGCAGAGCACAGGCTTGGGGGCCCCCCTGGGGCAGAAGGCCCCTGGGGGACAGGGCAGACAGTCTTCCACCTGGCCGTTGCCTGCCTGAGAGCTGTAGGTGCCCGCTGGGCAGGGGAACTGGGTACCCCACTTTGTACCTGTTTCAGAGAGAAGGGGAGGGGTCTGAGGAGGTAAGAGGGGTGCCAGAGCTGCATCATCCAAGCACAGAGCTCCCCATTTTACTCCCTGGGGACAATTCCTCAAGGGAGGCCACTGGAGAAGCAGCAGGTGACAGGGGTGCCACTTAGCTGGGACCCAACCTTTGTCTACGTGGAAATGCCCCGTGAACCCCCAGTTAGGATGCTCAGTGGCTGACCAGTCCGAGTCTGTCTCTCAGGCAGGCCTTCCTGAGATCTAACCTTAATCTGGGGAGGTGTGCAGTCTGGCCCATGGCATTCCCTTCTTGCACTCACCTGTGACCTTGCCAGGGCAGATCCTGGCCCCACTCACCTTGTGGGCAGTAATGCCCAGCTTTGCATGTCCCTGAGGGCACCTGGGCTCCGCTGATGCAGAACCAGCCCCTGGGGCAGGGTGCACACGCCCTGCTCGCGGTCAGTCCAGGCTGGTTACTCCAGGTGCCCAGGGTCACACTGGAACTGGGTTGGCTGTTTGGTGCCCTGAGGGCAATAACAGCCAGCTGGGCAGGAGATGGGGGGCCAGTTTGGACCCCCGGCTCCTGCACACACAGTCCTGAACTGGGCCCAGAATAGCAGCAGCCCCTCTAGCCGTATCCCGCTGGCAAGTGGCAGGGACACAGGCTGGGGCTGGCATTGGGGAAGGGGCATCTGGGTTGGCAGTGGCCCAGAGGCTGACCCATCTGGACAGCGGGGTGGGGACTCAGTGCTCTACATGCTCCCATCCTTGGGCATCCTAAGGTGAGGTGTACCGTGCTCTTTGTGGGGAACAAAGGGGCTGCGGGCCAAGGTCTGTTTTTTTGGCCTCCCTGCCTTGGAGTGGAGCTGGGCTTTGACCCAAAGGTAGGGTCCAGCAGGCAGTAAGCTTGCCTTTCTGCCTTCTCACTCACCCCTAGGACAGGCCAGTCTGGTGGGGCAAATCTCACAGTGCGACAGGTTGGAGAGGTTGGTGCGGTTGCTGAAGGTCCCAGGTGGGCAGGCGTGGCGGGGAGCGTGCAGACAGCAGGAGCCCACAAGGCACACATACCTACGACACCCATGGAGTTGGAGCCAGGTATGTACCCACTGGATGGAGGCTAACATCTTGGAGAGTCACAGTCAAATCCCATTGTGTCCACCAGCCTGCTGTGTGGCTTTGGCACAGTAACTTGGCCTCTCTGAGCTCCCTTTTCCCCACAGAAAAACCAGGATTTCCCTAGCTGCCTCCTGAGCATGCTCAGGCCCTAGTGCTCCTGTGGGAGGTTCTGGAGTGCCCTGGGCTGACGTGACACTGAGCCCTGATCTGGAGCCAGGGGCCCTCCCAGGACATCGAGGGGGATGGATGCTTGGAAAAGCCTTGGCTGACCCTGAGAGTCTGACCCTCTGACAGCGGTAGAGGAAGGACTCTGAGACCCCAGCCAGTCACCCCATTGTTGAGAAATCAAACCCCCTTACCCCGGTGCACACTCTGCGTCTGGCTGAGGCAGCCCTGCCTGGGTGCAGGCCCTGCCTGCTGGGCAGGGAGTGCAGTCTGCGGCTTCATCCTGGCCTGGGTGGGGACTGAATGTGCCTGGCTGGCACGGGATGAGGTGGGTGGCCCTGTTGGGGCAGAAGTGTCCTGCTGGGCACTGCAGACATTGGCCAAGAACTGGGGAGAAAAGAACCCACATCACTGTAGTTCTCTCTGAAGGGCATGGGCTGCTGGCTAGGCGCCAGTGCTGTCGGGCCCCTCTGCTCTCTACCCAGGGCTGGGGCCCAGGGGAGCTCCCGCTGCCTCAGTGGCACAGCCCATGGACTGCCGTGATGGGGAGTCTTCCAGCTTCTCAGGCCCCCATTTTCCTTTCTATAAAATGGAGATCATAACATGTCTTCCCAGGCTTGCTGTGAGGACTAGATATGACACTGATCCATGTGACAGAGCGCTGCCCAGTGCCGGGCACATGGCAAGCCTTAGCGAGTGCTAGTTACACCAACACAGCTGCCATGCCCCTGGGGGAAGGTGACACTTTCAGGCTGCCCTGGCTCATGCCAGCCCCACGTTCACTGTCCTTGGAGGCTCCATGACTTCTCAGTTCCTACTTCGCCTGTTTCTCTAGCCCTGAGAACTGCTGCCCTCACTCTGCCCTCAAGAGAGAACTGGGCTCTTGGTGAGGGAGTTACTGTCTGACGGCAGGTGGTGCTGCTTGACCGCCCCTCACTCTCCAACTCCTGGGACCAAGGAGGAAATGGCTGCTGCCTGCCCAGCTTGGCCCTCTCCTTCAGGGGCTGGCCCTGGGTGCGGGTTGGCCTTGGCCCTGGCCTCAAAGGAGATGCCAGCATTGGGTGAGGAGCATGCTCCTGCATGGCTCCAAGGAATGGCCCAGAGGGTTGGTGGCTTCAGAACTTCATGGAAAAGTAGGCAGAGACCTCATCACAGGAATCTATTTCTTTGAGCCGTTTACTCAGGACTAGGTCCTGTCCTTGGGGAACAGCCTGAGAACTGGGTGAAATAGAGGCTCTGAGGAGTTTGTCCCTGGGATCTCTTTCTCATCCTGTCAAAGCCTGGCCAATATCCACCCTTTTCCAGGGTGGGGGACTTCCAGGCATTTTGGAGCAGTGCGGGGAAATGGGACAGATGTGAGTCTGCACTGTGACCTCACACTGTGCGACCCAAGCCACTCAGATGACCTCTGAAGTCCAGAGAGGATTATGAGTTCCAGCCCTTGGGCTCGTAGATGGCGCTACAGGAGCGAATACATGTGGTAACACTTGGTGCAGAGCCTGACATCCAGTAGATGCTCCAGCCCCATCCTACCAGCGCCTGGAACCCTGCCCCGTGCTTGGGGCCCTTCCTCACTGCCAGGTCAGAAATGTACTGTGTCACACAGGGTCACAGACTCAGAATGTCAGAGCTGGGTGGGGCCTCAAAGGCCATGGATGCTTTGACTAAACGAATGCACCTTCTCTTTCCCCAGACCCATTCTTCCAAGGTGGGAGGAGACATTGTTGATGGTGGTGATTGTGAAGACAACAGGAGCTCTTTGCTGAACACTCACTAGGTGCCAAGCTCAGTGCAAGGCCCTTTCCATAGGCTGTCTCGCCTGATGTTCACAACAGCCTTATGAGGCAAATATTACTGCCTTTCTTCTAAAGATGAGGCTCAGAGAGGTGAAGGAACTTGCTGATATTACACAGTCAGTAAATAGCAGATCTGGGACATCCCTTCCCTGCTCCCCACATGGTGGTTCTCTAAGCCCCTGCTCCAGGCCACTCCCGCCAAAGGCCTCCCTTGTTCCTGTGAGCACTCTCGTTCCTCACTTTAAAACTGTTCATTTCTTTTTCTACATGTCCTTAGTGTTGGTGGTGCCCAGCCACATCACCCCTCTGTCTTTATGCTCTATGTTGTGTGCAAATGAATGAAAGAAACCTTAACTAAATTGGACTTGGGAAGGCCTGTAGGGGGTGCTCTCAGCCCATCACCCATCCTCAATTACACCAAACAGGAAGTACAACTACTTTACTATGAAGGAAGATTTTCCTCCACACCTGGCAACAGCTCAGCCAATGAGAAATGCTGCAGCCCGGCCAATCAGAAACGCCACAGCTCAGCCAATGAGAAATGCCACAGCTCAGCCAATCAGAAACGCTACAGCCCAGCCAATGAGAAATGCTGGAGCCCAGCCAATGAGAAACACCACAGCTCAGCCAATAAGAAGCCATTTCCGCCCTGAAGTGTTACTTCCCCCAATGGACTTTCCTTTAGAACAGCTGCTACCTACTCCCCTTTTCTCTATAAAAGCAGCTCCACTCCTTTGTTTTCTGGATTTACCTATGGTTTCCCATAGCATGCACATCCCCAATTGTAATTCTTTCTACTATTCCTGAATAAACTCATTTTGACATAAAGTAATAGGCAAATTTGCCTTTCAAGTTGACAGTTGAATAATTTGGGCTGCCTTTGAACTTGCTGAACAGGTCCTGATCTTCCCAGCTGAGCACAGAGAACTCTCAGAGCTGGGGGCCTGATGGGTCTGCTGGACCCAGGCTGTGGCTCTCCTGGTGTTTGGCCCTCACCAGTGCCCGGACATGCTGCTGGGCATAGTCAGCATTGTCAGTTCAGCTTCCGTTAGCCTTTGAATAAGCACCTAATTAGTAAAGTTAGAAGAAAGCCACTCTTCCCATTCCTCGCATTGTGCAAACAGCAGGCAGAATTCAGAACTGACCTGCTGAGCAGAAGCTGGCGTTGGAGTGCAGAGTCTCTCTCTTGTCCTTGAAACTCCTGGCTGGGCACAGTGCAGCAACAGCACCGTCTGGGCAGATGTGTTCTGTGAGGGGAAGCCTCATGGGTGGGTCCCACCAGGGTGCAGGGCTGCATCTTAGGAGGAGCTCAAAGGCTGAGGGAGGGTGGACTGGGAGTCCTGGACCAGGGCTGACCTCTGATGGGGTCTGCACTACCCAGGACGTGCCTGGGCCCCACCTGGGGCCCTGGGGTGGCATTACTGCCAGGTAGAAGGTCAGGGCAGCAAAGTCTTTGCTCTCTGCCTCTCTAAAAAGCTGCTGCTTCTGCTTGGAGGGCTCTCCCTGCCCTCCCTGACTGACTGAATCCTGACACCTTCTGGGCCTGGCTCCAATGTCCACTCCTCCAAGAACCCTCCCTTACCAAGCAGACTCTCAGTGGGGCCTCTGTCTGAGCTTCAGTGGCGCTGTCCCTACCTTGATTCAACCCTCTCCACAGTGCAGTGTAGGGATGGTTCAGGTGTCTGTCATTCCCCTGACGGGGAGCTCCTAAGGCCTGGGTACTGGCCCTGTGCCTGGCATGTGCAGGGGCTCAAGGAGAGTGTGCGAGGCAAAGCATGGGAGGATGGGGGGCCAGTGGGGCCCCGGGTTGGCTGTGCTCCTCTTTCCACTGCCACCCCTCCAGCCCTCCTGCCACTGCAGTGTAACCTTTGGTCCCCCTCTGAGGCAGCCCGATGCTTAGCCGAGGACCTTGCCTGACTCTGGTCCTGCCATGTACTTCCCCAGGGTGCTTCTCACTGAGGGGCCCTCTTTGTCCCACAGGAAGTGGCTCTTTAGCTTAAGTCTCCTCTCTCTCTGCTGACCACCATTTACACAGTTAGCTTTCCCCCCAGCCCTGGGACCTGGCCTGCCCCACAGCACACACCAAAAGAGCAGGTGGGCACAGGAGAGGCTGGGTAACATTGAGGTGGGGCCAGTATCCCCCACAGAAGGAGAGGGAAGAGATTAGAAGCCACGACTGCTCACACAGGTGTCAGCACCTGCCATGTCAGCCTTGCTTCTCTCCCTGCCCACGGATGCAGGTGCTCCGTCTCCATACCCCTCCCTCTACTGCCCTTTGGTCACTGCACTGGAGTGCAGAAACATTTCGTTTTCAACCTGAACAAAATTGACAGGGTAAATCTTTTGCTGCTGAAAGAAAAACTTACACAGTCCCAAAGTTAACAATAGTAAAAATAATGAATGCCTTGAGATGTCCTCTTTCTGGTCTTCAGAGCCCAAGTGTCTCGTGGGCCTGTGAGTGCTGCTGATGGCCAGAGAGGCACCTTGAAGCCCAGTTCCTGGTTTCCTCTCCTCTGGCCACCCCACTCTGAGGTCTGGGGCGCCCTGGTTGTTAGGGGCTTGGTACTCTCTGGTGTCCCCTCTTTTCTCCATATGGATTCTCCTCCCTCTGGCCCTCAGTGTCCTTCATGGTCTTTGTCACTCCAACCCTATCCTTGCATGGCAATGGCATCATCTGTGCACCCTTGAGTGGGACAGGGGTTCCACAAGCATCTTCTCTTGAGAGGGAAGACAAAAGGATGTAGGAGTCAGAGCAGTGGGGAGGGAAGGTAACTGGGTGAGAGGACCTCTTTATCCCTTTCCCCCTGACATTTCTGGGTTATGGGATGAAGGACAGCCCCACCCAGGCATCTCCCTAGCCCGCTCCTGTCTGTCTATCCTGCTCCTGCTGCTAAGAACATGGGCAATAATGGGCTTCTTGAACACTCAGAAGCAGAATAGAGGAACAGGGGAATAGAGAACAGAGGAAGGATAGGGGGACTGTATGTGTTGGAGGCTGCATGGCTTGCAGAGAAGGCTCCATACCAATGGGAAGCAGAGCCTTCTGGGAAGTGACAAAGCTCTTGTCCCTGAGATGAGGCATCTAATTGCCTGTTAGTCGTCTTTAGCCACAGAGTTCTCAGCTGGATGTGAGGAGTCTGGTTATGACTACAGGAGCTACCAGTTACTGAGTATCTACTTTGAGCTTTTGACATATGACTTTTTATGACTGTTAAAGGCATATTTATGGGCCAGCCCTGTGGCCGAGTGGTTAAGTTTGTGTGCTCTGCTTTGGTGGCCCAGGGTTTCGCAGTTTTGAATCCTGGGTGCAGACGTGGCACCGCTCATCAGCCCATGCTGAGGCAGCGTCCCACATAGCACAAGCAGAGGCACTCACAACTGGAATCTACAACTCTGTACTGGGGGCTTTGGGGAGAAGAACAAAAAAAAAAAAAAGAAGACTGACAACAGTTGTTAGCTCAGGTGCCAATCTTTAAAAGAAAAAAAGGCATAGTTAGTCACTATTATTATCAACTCCACTTTAGAGATAAGGAAAGAGAAGCTGAGGAAAATTTAAATAGCCTTCCCAAATACACAGATGACCATAAGAAAAGCCTCAATAGATTTCAAAAGATTGAAATATCACAGAGTATGTTTTCTGACCACAGTGGAGTTAAAATGGAAATCAGTAAGATATATAGAAAAGCTCCAAATATTTGGGAATTAACACACTTCAAAACAACCCATTGGTCAAAAAATGTCACAAAGAAAATAGAAAACCTTTTAACTCGAATGATGATGAAAACCCAACATCGTAAAGTTTGTGAGATGTAGCTAAAGAAGTGCATAGATTCAAATTTATAGGCTTAAATTCCTGTAAATATTAAATGTCTATAAGTTAAATGCCTATATTAAAAAGAAGAAAAGTATAAAATCAATGATCTGTTTTCACCTTAAGAAGCTAGAAAAAGAGGATCAAATTAAAACCAAAGCAAGTATAAGGAAAGATATAATAACAGCAGGAATCAATGAAATAGAAAAATTTCAAGTAAGGAAAATCAACAAAACTAAAAACTAGTTCTTTGAAAAGACAAATAAAACTGATAAAGCTCTAACCAGACTGATCAAAAAAAGAAAAGAAAGAACACAAAGTGACAAAAATAAGGAATGAAAAAGAGTTGGAGTTGTTTATACTATCCCCTTACAATCCTTTTAGTGTGTCATCTGCAGTAATGTCTCCTTTCATTCCTGATATTGTCACAAACTAGAAATAGAAGAGAACTTCCTCAAGCCGATTAAAGACATCCATAAAAAACTAGAGCTAACATCATACATAATAGTAAAAGACTGAATGCTTTCCCCCAAGATTTAGAACAAAGCAAGGACGTTCAATTCTATTTAAAATAGCATTAGAGTTCATAGGCAATGTAATAAGGCAAGAAATTAATAAAATGAAAAGTTTTCATTCACAGGTAACACGGTTGTGTGAAGAGAAAATCCTGAGAAATCTACACACACACACACACAAGAGCCATTATAACAAATAAATGAAGCAATAAGATTGAAGGATACAAGGTCAATATAAAAAAGTCAGGTTCTCAAAGAAGTATTTGTACACCCATGTTCACAGCAGCATTATTCACAACAGCTAAAACGTAGAAGCAAGCCAAGTGTCCATCAACAGATAAATGGATAATCAAAATGTGGTATATATGTAGAATGGAATATTACTCAGACTTAAAAAATAAGGAAATTGACATATGCTACATCATGGATGAATTTTGAGGATATAATGCTAAGTGAAATAAGCCAGTCACAAAAAGACAACTGTATGATTCCACTGACATGAGTTACCTGGAGTGGTCAAATTCATAGAGACAGAAAGGAGAATGGCGGCTGCCAGGGGCTGGGGCAGCAGGGAGTGGACAGTTATTCTTTAGTGGATACAGAGCTGCAGTTTTACCAGATGAAAAGAGTTATGGAGATTGATGGTGGGATGATTGGACATTAGGAATGTATTCAGTACCACTGAACTGCACATTGAAAAATGGGTAAGATGCTAAGTTTTATGTTATATGTATTTTACCACAATAAAAAAAGTGGAAAAAAATCAATATTAGCTACAAACAATTGGAAATTGAAATAAAAAATACAACTCCACTTACAATAACTTCTCAAACCATGAAATGCTTGGAGATAAATTTAACAAAATATACGTAGCAGGCCCTGCCCACAACGAACTGCACAACGCTGTCAAGATCACACGTCCAGTTAAAGAGCAGAGCCAGCTCTTGGACCATCTTCTGATGCTCACGCCCTTCACCCCTCTGCATGCTTCCATCCCTCTGAGTTGTCTCATTTCATTCTCCCCACAGCCCTTTGGGTGTGTGTTTGGGGCTCGGGGATAGCTGAACTCCGCCCCTCAGAAACCACCTGGACTCCCCGGGGCGCACAGGCCAATCCGAGCACTATGGACCCCCAGCACTCTCCTGGGCCAACCTGTGCCAGTTCTTCCCAAACGTCATTCAGGTCCCCAGCCCGCTCTCACCTACCTGTGGGGAAGGGCTGGCAGCTGGGGCCTCTGTCTGTGAAGAAGTAGCCCAGGGGGCAGAAGACGTAGCCAGCATTCTGCGAGCTTGGCTTCTGTCTAGTCAGGCACCACTGAGTGACATCAAGGGAAAAAAGATGAAAGGGTAGGTTGAGACTAACACTTGTGCCTCGATGCTGCTGACAGTTGGGATTTCAGGTCAGGTGCCTACTTTGCCAAGTATCTTTGTAGCTCACTTAACCTTTCTGTCCTTCTAATTTCCTTGGTAAAAGAAACTTACCACCAGCACTGCCTCCCTGTGTCGTGGTCATGTGACCCACGGAGCTCCATGGCTAAGGGTGGTCCTCACCTTCTCATGGAACACTTTTTGCAGCTCCAGCACTTACCGCCTTGAGCTGTAGCCGCTGCTGGGGCACAGCTCTAAAGGGTGGCAAGCTCCCAGGGCATAGAGGTCTGCCTGACCCTTGTCCTCTGTACACAGTGTGGCACACAGCAGGTGCCTGGTGCCACGTGGTGAGTGACTGAGTCATGAGGTGGCTACTGTGGCTGTTTGCTTCACAGCCCCATAGTGTCTATCTTAACTGCATGTCACATGGGAATGCTGGCTCTGAACCTTCCAACACTCCACATACAGCTTCTCATTTGATCCCCACAGCAGTCTGAGAGGTGGGCCATGCTTGCTTCCAGGTTAAGCTGGCTTAGCCAGGCCCAGGTGCTGCGTTGGAAGTGGCTGGGGGTGTCAGCCGTCTCTCCAGGGACAGCATCGCCACCTGGCCTTTACCCTGTCAGGGAGGATGAGGATTGTTCCTGATCCCAAGAGATTTAGCCTCTGCTGGGGACTTCGTGAAAACCTCCATGCCCTCCCCCCCCCCCCCCCCAGGAATGGTTGAGACAGGAGCCGCCCTCCCCTGAGAGTCACCTGGCACTCCTTGCTGTCTATGAGTCCTGGGAGCTCAGCGCAGGTTCGGCAGGTGGGGCATGGCTGCAGAGTTGTCCTGCCACCCAAACACCTGCAAGAGCCAAAGGAAGCTGTGCGACTGGGGAGAGGCCCCTGCATGCCCAGGAGGCCACCCAGCCAGGGGACAGTGGGGCCTTGAAGGCATCAGAGGTGGCACTGAGGCCCTTCACGCCTGGCCTGGGTACATTCTAGCTGCCGCCAGCCTGGGTAGACCATTGCCTGGCTGACCATCTGGGCCGCTTTCTGCCTGCCCCAACTGCGACTGGCTGCACAGAGAGGGGAGACTGTCCCCGAGTGGATGACTCAGAGCTGATGCCCAATGCCAAGGGGCCTGGGGACAGGGTCAGCCCCACATCGGCCCCTGGGAGGCCTTGCCTTGGGCTGTCTGTGCAGGGTCCCCAGACCAGTCTGACCACTTAGGGCTTGCCCTGGGGGCTGAAAGAGAAGGGATTGGAGCTGTGGAGTCATGGGCTGAGGCATGATCTTCATCTGGTGCGAGGAGGGACCACCAGCAGCAGGAGCCACTAACAGTGAGCCTGGAGAGAGCAGACGGCCTGACAGCCTGCCCACTTCCCAGGTGAGGACTCGCCAGGTCACAGGACAGGTGAAAGCAGAGCCTGACCGGAGCCCATGTCTCCTGCATCCACCATCCACCTTGGATGTGACTGAGATCAGGAGATGTAGGCATTGGGTCCCCGGCAAGCTCTGGGGACCAAGTGGTCAGGATCACTGGACCCTGCCTCAGACAGGGCTCCTCCCCCTGGGAGCTCATCACACTTGGGGCCATCAAAGAAGGGATCTGTACAGGCTGCCCTCCACGAGACCCTTTCCTCCAGGCAGAGGGCAGCCCCCAGCCTCCCCCTACCCCTCGCCCTGCAGCATTGCCCTTCCTGCCTTTTCCCTCCTCTCTGCCTGGGGTAGGAGGGTGTCTGCTCCTTACCAAAAGCCAAAGGGGCACGGCACGCAGCTTCTCTCCACGGAGTGCTGGCCTGGCGAGCGGGTGACGAGGCACAGGAGGGTGCAGTGGGCCCCACTGCAGGAAGAGAAGGTGACCATCCCTGCGAAGAGCAGAGGGGAGGGGCAAGGTTGTGGTGAAAGCGCTGCTCCCCATTCTGAGCCAGGCCTTCTCCCATGATGATGTTACTTCAGCAAAAGCCTGCAGCTACCGCAGACTGTCATAACAAGTGGGCCTTCACTGACAACGTGGCGGGGTGGCTGGCGCTGCGGATGATGGCTCTTCTGGACACAGCCAGCATGAGACACAGGAAGAGAAAAGCACGAAGATCGTGTGACAGGGGCCACGGGTTGGCTGAGAGGCCCCCTGATCCCCAGAGGTCTGGCGCTGCGGCCCTCATAGTTTTGCTGTCACCTTCACCTCCTAGAATTTCCAGGCGCTCAGACCATCCTGCAGTGGGCAGCACAGAATCGCAGAGCTGATATTTCATCTGGGCAGCCCTCTCACTTTACGTGGGAAGAAGCTGGGACTCAAAGAGGTTGCATGACTGGCCAGAGCCACCCTGAGGCCCTGGTGGAAGGGCCAGAGTGGAGGCAAGCGGTGGGGGGGGGGGGGGGGGCAGGGCGTGCACAGGGCTCCTGCCAGTGTCCACCTTGCTGTTCAGGGGCCCCCTCCCTTGTGCTCCTGTCACCACACTGCCCTCTAAGAAAACTCTGTTGGCCTGAAGACCCCAGGAAGGGCTTTCCCTCAAAACTGCTCAGCAAATCCTTATGGGGGAGCCCAAGGGGATCCAGGTGCTGGTGGGGAAGCCACAGGCTTTGGGGATGGACAGATCTGGTTTAGGTCCCAGCTCCTCCGCCCACTACCAGTTAGCAACTTCTCTCCACCTCAGTCCTGTTGTTTCTTATCGGGACACAATACCCACCTCCGAGAATTGTGGACCGTACGTGAACAGGGCTTCATATGTTCATGATTTATACATTAGATAAATAAATACATAAAAATTTATATCTTTATATATGTGATACATAAAATATAAAGTTATATACAAGATTTATATTTTAAATAAATATATAAAAGATATAAGATTATATACATACATATAAATATATATATAGAAAACTTTCATTTGATAACATGTACTACAAGTAGTAGTTTCACATGAGGCCCAAAAGGGCAGACAGTTCTCAGAGAAAAGCCAACACCCGTTAGGGCACAGGAGCCACTCAGGGCTGCATGAGATTCAGGCCCTGAGAGAAGGTGCAGGGTGGAAGGACGAGGGGACCAGAGAAGGGGTGACTCTGAGGACTCGGGAAAGGAGGGAGTCTGTGCGCAGGAGGCAGCCTCACCCGGGTCAGGGAGAGAGTGGAGGCCTGCCGACAAGAGGAACACGAGTGCAGGTTAGGGAACCCAGAAAAGGGAGGCCAGTGGTGGGCGCCCCCCCACCCCCCTCCACCCCCGGCCCTTCCCTTAGGGCACCAACCCAGCCAAGATGAAGGCTGCAGGCTGAGTTCACACCTGGACCTGGCACTTATTGATGGCATGTGCTAGGCCAAGTGATTAGCTCTCTCTGAGCCCCCAGTGTCCTCATCTGGAAAGAGAATGTTAGTCATATGTATGCACAGAGTTGACAAGAGGTCTCACAAAGAATGCAGGTAGAGGCCAGAGGCCCCAGCACACAGCACGCACCCAGAAGTCACGGCCATTATTTCACTGATCTTGTTGCTGACTCACCTGCATCGAGGGCGGCTAGCAGAGGAGCCAGGGCCATCCAGAGCACAGGCTGCGGCATGCTGCAGCAGTGATGGGGAAAGGCTGGACAGAGAATGTGACAGATCCTTGGCCTGTCCAGGCTGGAGCATGTGACCCATCTGCTGTAACCTGACCTTCTGCAGCTGTCTTGGACCAGACCCAGTACACCTCCCACTAAGGTCCCCTGGGACCTGCAGCCTCCCTGAGAGCATCAGAGGAAGCGGGTGGGACGTGCTCTTTGCCAGAGCTCCCACTCCTCCTTCCAGGTGGCAGCTGAGCAGAGCCAGACACCAGGCTGGAGGGCCTTGCAAGACTTAGTGGCTGTGGGATAGGGGAAATAGCTTATTCTTTTTCTGTCTCAATTTCCTCGGCTATAAAACTGAGATGATGAGAGTACCTAGCTCCTAGGACTGTGGGAGGGCTGCAGGAGTCCTGAGGTGTCCTCAGAGCAGTGCACACACACACTAGCTCAGCATCACTGCTAACTCACGTTTTTACTCGCCGAGTGTTTCCAGAGCTCCGACTGCTTGTCCAGCAGCATGCACGGGGCAGAGAAGTGGGAGTGCTGGCTCATGTCTCTAAACTTAACTTAAAGATTACGAGACTATTAAAACCTAGTCGTCATAAACCAGTTAGCATTATGTGGCCCTCCTGTGGGCCGATTTCATTTCCTTTTCTCAGAGCTCTGCTGGGAGGTGTAATCTCTGCGGATGCAGTGGGAACAGTGACTTGCTTGAGGTGGCCGGCGAGGGTGAGTGAGCGGCAGAAGCTGGCCCATGTGGGCCAAAGCCTGTGCCGACTCAGCACACCTCCCGGGGTGAAGTCTGTGGCTCTGGTGGCCCCGGGCGACAGCTCGGACATGCGTGTAGATCCTCCATTATTTACGGAGAGCTGGCCCCTCTGAGGGAAGGGACCCTCACGGCTGGGTGGTGGGGGCTGGGGCTTTGCGGTTTTGGTTTGACTCGTGGGGCACGCTCCTCAGGTCTGGAGTACTGCGAGGTTGGGATGAAGATGTACCCCCACAGCAATCTTGGTGAGTATGGTGTTGGCTGTGACTGCTGATTTATGGTGGGGAGGGCCTCAGAGGACCTCAGAGCCCTCCAGGACGGGACCTGCCCACCCCTCCCGCCTCCGGCACATGACTCTCCCTCACCCCTGTGCCCAGCCAGAACACCACCTTTATGTTCCTCATGCACTTAAGGACCATTTTGGATTTGTGCTTAAAGATCACCTCTTCCCTGTCTATCTGTTAACTTTTCCCACACCGCCCTGTTTGAATTCTCTGACTTGCGCTTGGTACCACTGGTATTTATCTTATTTGTTTCTTCACAGATTGTCGATCTCTCCCCGCTGGACTCTCAGCCCACGAGAACAGGGGCCCTGTCGGTCTGTCCTCTGTGGCCCCGATGCCCAGTGCAGGGCCCGGCTAGTGACGAGTGCCTGGTGAGTCCTTGGGGCAGGGGTGAAGGCAGGACAGGTGCCCCACCCCGTGTCTCTGTCAGCTGCAGAGGGTTATCTTGCAGTCTTATGCAGACAGCCAGCAAACAAAGCAGATCAGAGTGGAGCAGGTTTGGTGGGCTTGAAGGGAAGTGGGGGGCCCAGGGGCCCCTTCTCTCCCCCGTTTGCCCTACAGGAAGCTCCTGAGGCTCCGTGTACAACCCCCATTGCTCAGTTTAAGAACTACTGATCTGGTCCAACTTCCTCATTTTCTGAAGGATAAACAAAGGCACGGAGAGGTGAGCTGGTGTGCCCAAGTTCACAGAGTGAGAGGCAGGCCTGGAGGAATGCTGGGTCCCCTGACCTTGGCCTCAGGCTCCATCACAAACCCAGATGGATGCTGCCCACATTGGTCTTCTCCCAGCTGTCTGGTCTGGGGCCACCTTTGGGTCAGCCGTACCCACACCTGCCCGGCCTCCTGTTCTCAGACAGAAGCCCAAGGTAAGCCCCAGCCCCAGCCTTCTCCCTGGAACATTCTCCAAATGGCATCTGACACATGCCAGAGGGAAGGCAGGGCTCCAGTGCACTCACTGTCCTGGGGCCGCATGGGAGCACTGGGCCCTCAACAGGAGACCTGGCTGCTCCTGCTGTGGACATCTGCCCATGTTAGGAGGCCTGTGCACCTGTGCCCACTGGAGCCTGCCCGCTCCATCCAGTGTGATGGAGCCTAGCAACATGTCCTGCTGTGCATGCGCTTATGAAGTTCCGCATGCAACCCCTCTTTGTATAATTGGAAACTGAGACCCAGAAAGAGGCAGAGACTGGCTCAGGGCATAGTATGTGAGCAGAGTCAAGAAGAAAAGTGAGAACGCTAGCCTCCTAGGCCAGAGCCCAACCCCTCCAATCATGTTTACTTTGGAAATGAGAGCCCTTAAGACCCTGGCGAACCCTGCCCGAACCCTCCCAATCTGGGCCATTTTCCTTCCTGCATCCCCACGAGCACACAGGAATGCACAAACAGGGCCGATGTCACAGTTGGGGACCACAGGAGGGTGGTTAAGGAGAGTAGATGCCCTGTAAGTGACAAGGGAAAGAGGAGAAAGGGGCTGGAGACAGCTCTGCAATGCAGTAAGGGCATCCATTCTCCTGGAAGATGTCCAGAGGTCCATAGCATGAGGTCGACCCTCAATTTCTCAGTCCTGATAGGGCAGGGCCATCTCCATAGTAGCCTCCAGAGGACAGGGCCTGGGGCCTGCAGTCCACCCACTGGGCTCCTGGAACTGGGCTGAGCACACCCCATCCCTTAGTACAGACAGGGACTACAGGAGAGAAGGCCTCAGTTTCCTTCTCCACAAATTGGACGCTTGCAGTGGCTGACCCCAAGGGCTCTGCATGCTTGGAAAGTCTGCAGACCTTGGTTCTCTACCAATGACCCACTGTGCTCCGAGGACATGGGTAGGTGCTTTCCACTCCATGAAGGTCCTTGAGGGCAGAGAGGAGCTTGGGGAATGAGGCCTTGGGGTAGGGCAGAAGGAGGCAGAGCCAGGGGCTGAGAGTCGGGGGTCCAGGAACAAGGCCACTCACAGTTGGCTCCTCGGGGTCCTCATCTGGAAGTAGGGGGAGTCATTGCCCCAGCTGAGGTTGAAACTGAGGATGAAGGGGTTAAAATGTCCCCGGATTAGGGTGAAACCATGCCTGTACCCACAAAGTTAATGTGAGAAACAAAACTACCAGGGTTTCTGAAGTTGCCTTCAGAACAGCAGGAGGACCACTTAGAAGAGAGGAACTTGCTGACAGCCCCCGCCTGATCAAGCATCTCACAGGAGCATGGGGAAGCCACAATGAAGCTTTAGCCACATGCCCCGCCTCCCCCAGCTAAAACCCCAAATGAAAACCCTTGCTTGTAGCTTTTTGAGGAGTTTGGGATTACAGTGTTAGCTGCCCATTCTCCTTGCTCAGCATTTCGCAAGTAATTCCTACTTTCTTCTACTACACCCAGTGTCAGAGATTGACTTGCTTTGCGACAGGTGAGTGAACCCACTTCAGGTTTGATGACAAGCTGAGGATGGCTTTTGAGCAAACTAGACACCCCAGAGGCAAAGGTGGGGGCAAGAGTATCTTCTGAGGTCTCTTCTATGGCCCTGAAACCCTGCAGGTCCTGCTCCTTTACCCCTGGGGCTTCGGAGACCTTCTGCCTTGAGGACAAGGTTCCTGCCTGGGACTGCAGTGCTGGTGCTGGCCACCAGGGGGCAGGCAGCATCCTGGTTCAGTGGTGCCCACTGAGCTTTGCTGGAGCAACTGGAGCAGGAAGTCATGCAGAGGTCATTGTGGCCATGCCCCTGCCTCAGAAAAAATGTGCACCTCCTATGGTTAGTGATCACCTCTACAGAATGAGCTGGTCAGAGGCAGGAAGAAGAGTGCCAGGATCTCCCCATTTATTTATTCAGAGATTGTGCTCTGAGAGCTCACCCTGTGCCAGGTGCCTTGGAGGGTCCAAGTCCAGAGCTGAAAATGGCCAAGTGGTCTCTGTCTTCCAGGAGCTTTCAGTCTGGAGGAGTGAAGGACAAAAGCACAGAAGGAAGACATGTGGAAGAAAGAGTAAGTGCTAACTCCAAATAAAGCAGGGCATTGTGAGGGAGGGCCCGGCAGTCACTTGGTGGGAGGGTCTGAAAGGTCTCACTGGGTGACATTTGCTGGGACCGGGATGACAAGATGGAGTCAGCCCTGCATGAGTCTGAGAGCTGTGTGTCAGGGAGGAGGGACCATGGGTGGAGAGACTCACAGGCAGAAGTGAGTTTGACCGAAGGAGGTTAGAAAGGTAGCTAGAGAGAGTCTGGGAGGAGAGAGGAGCAGAGGGAGGAGGGCAGGGCCAGATCTTGGGACCTGGTAGACTGTTAGTTACCCCTTTTTCTCTGAAAACATTGCCCCAATATCTTGTATCTTAAAATTACAAATATTTAATGTAAATTTTGTGGTGAGGAATCCAGGCATGGATTAGCTTGGTTCTTCTGCTCAAGATGTCTCAAGGCTGGGGCTGCGGCCTCAACTGAGGCTTGACTGGTAGATTTGCTCCCAAGTTCACTCACTGGATTCAGGATGCTGACTGGGCTCAGACCTCGAGTTCCTTTCCATCTGTTGGCCTGGCCACTGCCGAGGTTCTCTCCTGTGTGAGCCCCTATGTAGGGCAGCACAAAATGTCTGTGCTTGGTTCCTCAGCTCAGGGACACTACAGTGAGAGACAGAGACAGAGAGACACACGGGGGAGAGAGAGAGGTGGAACACAAGAGAGGGAGTAAGAAGGAAGTGAGAGACTGTGTTTAAAACTTAGACCTGGTATCCCATCCCATTGGCTGTATTCTACTGGTCAGAAGCCAGTCACGAACCACTCAGTGGTTGCACAGGAATGTGGAAGGGAAGTGTATACCATAGGTGGGGTCACTGGGTACCACTGTGGAGGCTGCCCACCTCATAGGCTGAGGTGAGGCACTTGGGTCTCACTCTAAATATAACAGGAAACAATTGAAAGGTTTTAATCCAGAGGATGACAGTGTCTGAATTTTGTTCATTAACCCCCTCATGGTTCTGACACTCAAATGAGGCCAAGTTAGAAGTGGCTGTTCCAATATCACATTGCTGGAGCCCAGACCTGTTTTGAGTGGTGTTCCACGCTACATCCTATCTCCTCTTATAATTCTCCCATCTCTAAGTTTGTGCCTTAGATACACATGACAGCAGCCCACAGGTGTTATAGATATTATCTCCCATACACCTGGTGACTAGGAAGTAGATTCTAGTCTGATCCCCATTGTGCAGGTTGGGAGACTGGGGAGGCCCTGAGAGGCACAATGAGTTTTCCAGGACAGAGAACTGGTAAGGAGGTGTGAACTCAGCTCTGTCTCCTCGAAGCTAGGACCCTAGTTCCATTTCCAGGGAGCTGTGGCTAGGGCTGTGCTGGCTCATTGTGTATTTAAGAAGAGGACATGGGGAGGAAGGTGAGCAGTAACAGCTTGTGGTGGGGAGGAGGTGGCTTTGGGTAAGCATGTTTGAAGGAAGGGGACCAGGTAACAGAATCTTCAAAAATTGACGTCACTTCCTGGTGATAGGCCCCAACAGAACTTAGAACTCTGGTCACCAGGTACCCAGAGCCCCCTATCCAACTCATTTGGCTAGAGACATTCCAGAGAACAAGGTATTCTGCTGTTGTGTCCAGACTTTCAGAGGCTCTGGGCTGAAGAAAGCCCAGAGTGAGAGGTTTTTCTATTGCTGTAGATGTGGGCTCAGCCCTCATCCCTGATGCCACTGGCCATTTGGCAGGAGGCACCCAAAGGTAACACAGGGCAGCCTGGGACAGCCCAGGGCAGGGTGGGCCACAGCTGTGACCCTACCTGAGCAGCCCACACCCCATTCCCTTCGTGTGTATGTGTGTGTGTTGGGGGAGAAGGCAGGGGATGAGGGGCATGCTCTTCTTGGGCAGGTTGTTAGGTGTCAGAAGCCTGGTGGGCCTGTCATGTTCATACCCCAGGTCACGGCTGGCAGCATGAGAAGGTGAGCTCCTCTGCTCCCATGTTGCCTGAGTCCTAGAGGTTTCATCTCCTTCCCTCCCTGACTAGAGTTCTTTGCAGATGCCCCTCTGTGCCTGAATTGAGGAACAGAATTTCTCATGGGAGTGTCCCACAGTGACAATATCCAGGCAGGTCCCTGATGCCTCCTGGCCTGGCTCCTGGGCTCTGTCTTTGCAGAACTCCACTCAGGAGATCATCAAGAAGCTGGCCAATGGGTTCAATTACTCCAACTCCCTGGACAAGTGGCAGGTGCCCCAGGCCACCAACCTCATCCAGTGATTGTCTGAGGTGAGAACGGGTGTAGAGTGGTCTCCACACCCAAGAACCTGAGATGATCATGTTGGGCCCAGAACTCAGAGTCAAATCTAGGGGCTCCCCTGGGGCCCTCCCAGGCTTTTCCACATGAGTGTCCCACAGGCCTGCTCCCAAAGGAATCTGGACCTCCACATGTAACCCACCCACTATGTGGCAGGGTAGAAATACACTCTTCACATATTTGTTGGAATAATAGAGAAAATATTCAACGTTGTTTTCCGTTTTCAGGAGGCCATGAGTACGTTAGCCTTTGGCTACTGTTTTGACTGTTCTGATGACCCGCCCCAGGTATCCTGTGGAGCAGTCAGCTCCACTCTCTTTGAAGACCTTCTCCCAGGCTTACGAACCATTGAACTTGATAGGGTGGTTTATGCACAGAGTGGGGGCGGGATTGATTCTATACAGTTCTCTGCAACTTGTCATCTTACAGTAAACATCAAATCTTTGCTGGCCTGTCATGTCAGGAGCTGTGGCCTCATGTGACTTCATAATATCCCATAAAGGAAGTCAATTGCCACCACCATTCAGCCTTTCAATTGTTGTTAGACCTTGGCATGATTCAATTCTGTTGCCATTTCAGCAATGCTACAGGGAATATCTTAAGCGTGTCCTAATAGATTCTATTAGTTTGCCAGGTCTGCCATAACATAGGGCCACTTCCACTGTGGAAGGCTCCTGATGCCTTCTGGCTCAGTGAGAAGCCCTGTCTTTATAGAGCTCCACCCAGGATGTCCTGGAGGAGCTGGTCGATGGGCTCAACTATTCCATCTCTCCGGACAAGGGGCAGGTGCATCAGGTGACCAAAAACAGGCAACACTGGTCTGGGGTAAGTGTGGGCACATAGGGGTCTCCACATTCAGGACCCCAAGATGACTGGGGTGGACCCAGAACCCAGACTGGAATCTGGCGACTCCCCTGGGGTCCTCCCAGGAATATGGTTTTCCCAGAGCTTTCCCCTTTGTGTCAGGAACAGGCCAAGGTAATTGAGAGGGAATGTCATGAAGCCAATGCTACGTGCTATTCTCAGTTCTGACCTGTGTGATCTTCAGCAGCCACTTGAAATCCTTAACCATCTGTTTCCCAATATCTACAGTGGGGAAGTTTGTTGATGACTCATTGGGATAATGCTCTTAACACAGGCTGTTAATACAGGGAGGTGCCATTGTTTCTCAGCTGACAAAATGCCTTGAAGTTATATCATTCACTCCAAAATCAAATGATACCTTTAAAGCCTAGAATCTTTATCTGTGTGGGCATTCATATCCCTCCTCTTGCCCAAGTTCCTGGGGTGGTGGGAGTTTCCAGTCTGAGCTCCAGACACTAATCCTCCTCATGGCTCATGGTGATGCCACTGACTCCATATCCCACCTTGTCCCCTTGATGTGAAAAGGAGTCGGTCATGTCCCAAGGTGAGGCGTGCATGATGCTGACCCCCAAGGCAGGCACAATGGAGAAGGTGGCAGAGTCTCTGGTACCAGCCTTCCTGGATAGAAACATCTCCTACATCACCACCTTCCCACGTGTGTATCTGGCCTTCACCACCACCCAACAGGTCCTGGACCAGCTGTTCCATAGGTGAGTGATGCCCCCTCCACAGTGCAGTGGTGAGCCTCCAACTACTAGCTGTGTGTCTGGGGAGTGTCAATGTACCTCTCTCAGCTTCACTTTGCTCTTCTGAAAAGTAGGGTGGTAAGAAGATGAACCCATAATGTTATTGTAGGGAATCATAGGATCAGCCATGGCAGGTGCTTACCTGGTGTCTGGCTCTGCAGAAAGGGCTGTGGGATGTGCTGTGGTTGTTCATGGTACTTCCTCATAAAAAGTAGCCTGCCTCACCCATTACTGGGATGTGGCCTTTCTGAGTTTGGAAAAGCACCTGGAGAGCACCCTGTCAAACAGTTTGAGATGCCATCCAGCTGGTCCTGGTCCTTGTCCTTGGTGTAGCCAATTAGGGATCTCTGGGGCGGCAGAGGGGCCCCAGAGCCACTCAGATATCTAGGATGGTTCTGATTGGGGTTCGTTCATTCGAACATGTATATTAAACACCTACAACATACAGGACTTCTGGAGTCACTTAGCATAACTCAGTGAATGAAGCAGACAGCATCCCTGAGTCTCAACTCTGGTCTGAGAGTCAGACAGTCACACTCGACGTCATCCACAGGTCCTATCCACCATACATCCCATGCGATGTCCTCATAGCCTCTTTGACATCTGCAGGCATCTTCCTATCTTCTGACCAGGATGACAGACCACAGGACCACCTAAAAAAGTGGGTGATGTTTGGGTTCAGAAGGAGGGCTTCCTGTCTCTACAGAACAGGGTGGAGGGAGAGTATGGGGGCTGTGATTGTGGCGGGCCTGGCAGAACACTGCTTCTCACTCATCTTTTGATTCCCATGGGACGGATGAGGTCTGGTGGCTTCCACTCCAGGAGTACAGGAGCCAGAGTGAGCTGTGGATGGGTCCCAGGCCCCCTGGGAACCAGAAGGGAGGCTGGGCTGAGTTATCCCCTAGAGACGTTAGTATCGCAAAGATAACAAGGGTTAATGCAGAGATACTGTTTTGGAGAAATGATAGATTATATTATTTGTTCACATTTACTTGGTCACTACGTGCTTTTATAATTTCTTCCTATAAGTAAAATATATACTTCCCCATTGCCTTGACTCTGGGCTTGGTGATAAGCCTGCTTTGGTCCATGAAACATGAGCAGGTGTGACTTTTGCCACATTTCAGTAGAAGCTTTAAATGCACTTGTGTATAGTTAGATTTTGTCCAGACACCCCGTACACTGTCCTCAGGCTACTGTCTCTTCCCTGAGATCAGCATGCCGCAGACAGCAGCTGTTCCTTCTTCCTTGAAACTAGAGTAAAAGAATATGAAGCCCATGCCCAGCTGTACCACAACAAGCCAAGCTAGGCCCAGAAAGTTCAGCAGACCCCCGTGGAGCTGCAGGCATCCCTGAGAACCCACGGGGTGTAAGCGAGAATGAATGCTGCTGAAAATCACTGAGATTTGTAAGGCTGTGTGTGGTTACACTGAGCCTGAATAATACAGGTTGGAATATTGTAATAAGTCAGCCCAAAGATGATGGTGGCTTGGGCCAGGATGGTAGCAGTGAAGATTTTAGAAGTATTTTGAAGGTAGAGACAACAGGATATGGGGGATATTTTTTGAGAAAGAGGTGAATCAAAGATTATTGCAAGTGTTTGGACTTCTTGCTGGACTATGAATTTATGATTGCAAAAATATTCAAATATATTTCAATTTACAAAAATTATTCAATATTAATAAAAGAATTTCAGGCAAAAAATGTATATTTAATTAGGTTATAATTTTGTGGGTGACATATTTGGAAATATGTCTACTTTCAGAATATAGCCTGTTTGTGATTGAAGACAATGGTCATCAAATCTTCACGGTATTCAGATCCTAATGAGCACTTTTGAAAGAATGATGTGGCAGTTACATGTTATAAGGTGTGTGTTTATAATATGCTTAAAATTACCTCCTTCACAGTTAAACTTTCCAACATTTTGCATGCATAAGCAATAAAAGCAATTGGAAGCTTAGACTATGTTTTATAAAAGCTTTACAAGATCCCCTTCTGTTAAGCATCTATGTCTAGAAATGAAGACAATTTTAGTTACTTTCTATAACTCTGAGACAATATTTCCATGCCACAAACGCTTGATATTTCATCGGAGTAAATGAGAAAGTTGTGCTGTTGTCTTTCCTTTACTTTTGTACTCTGAAATAGTTTATAAGTAATATGTAAGTAAATGGGGCTTCTTGGGAATATTGCCATATGTTTAATAAGAAATATAAAAATGAATTAAGAATCTGTCCTTGTCTCTGTGTTCTCATTCTATGACAAAACTCACTCTGAGACATCATTACTAACAGACCGATCGTTTTACTGAAGCATGGCGTAGAAAAAGTTCATTAACATTTAAATACATGTATACCCTGAAAATATACATTCACAAAATTAATGTGGCCTTCACTAGTCATATTTCTGAAGGAAAGATCACTAAAGTTATGTTCCTAAAAGAAAATTTCCCATGTTCCCCCAAAGTAGGACCTCTGACATAGCACCATTGTGAATTTAATAATGCTTTTCATTTTCATATTCTATACAGGTCTCTTTACTTAGGGCAAAGAAAAGTGGCTGAAAACGTACTCTTATCTTTAGATTCAGTAAATTCAGTGAATTATTCTTCTAGAAGCATCTGACATAGAGTGAGCCAAGTTCTTATTAAACAATCTCACTTTGTTTTCATTTGAATTAAATGGTTCAATTTGTCAGGTTTTTAGAGAGTGCTTGCCTCCTGGTCACAGTGATCTGTGTTAGTGGTTTTCTAGGCTGAACTTCATCCTTTTCCTTGACTCATCGGTAGTGTGATTGCAATGGTAGCAGAACATTTCCAGACCCTGACTAAGGGGCTGTGAGAAAACATGCCTCTTTTTTTCTGCCCATAATGTCCACATTGCTAACCACTTCCAACACTGCTTCAATATGTTAATATGTGTGTGTATGTGTGTGCGCCCGTGCGTGTGTGTGTGTGTGCACGCATTTGGGTAACTTTCCGTGGAATATCTTCAAGATAATTGTGGATATAGACTAGTTGGTTTATGAAGTTCAGATAGCAAACGACATCCTCAAAACAAGAGATATCATGCTAACAATGATTTTAAAGGGGAAGAGAATGGAAACATTTTTTTGAACCACTTCCTGAGTCTCAGTTCCGTTGTATGTGCTGTACATACTCTCACATGGATAAGGGAGTAACGTGTGATAGCTGTCATGGGCTTGATTTTTCAAACAAGGCACGCACCTGCATTTTAGAGACATTTAATAGTTCTCAGGACTGCACAGCTTGTAAATGGTAGTCCTCAGGTGTGAACAAGCCCTGGCTGGAACCTCTGCTCTTTTCAACGAGCTGCAGTCTAAAGAGATAGCAGTGCAACACGCATTTCCAAATTCCACAGAAATCAGAGCCACCCAATTGGCTGTTACATCTTTTGCGGGTGAAAAATCTATATGGCAAGCAAAACGTCTTCCCTGGGGACGGTTTGTAGTCTATAGCTCGTGTGTACTTTCTAAGGGTCTAAACATGAGGGGACATTTTATTTGTTTTAAGTGGTTTAGTTTTGGAGACATGGATAATGAGCAAGGGCGAGACGAGGAAAAGGCTGTCATTGGTGACTTTTCAGAAGGAGCACTGACAGTGCCTTGCCAGCAGTCTGCCCATAGCTCGCAGCAGGAGGCCGACAGAGTCTCTCATAGGTCCACTCCCAGAAGCAATGTGAAAGCCTAGGTGGAAGAATCTGACGGCCAAGGCTGGAGCACCCCCTTTTTGCATTCTGTATGCTATTTTGTGATGCATTTATTTCCCAGCTTGGCTCCATTACACAGCATCCTCACAAATAAAATTCATTTTTGCATTTTGCTTTTTTGAATTAATAAGACCAATTAAAATATCATGATACAGTTCTCCGACTCCTTCCCAGTGAAGTGGGAATTTCAGTGGAATTGCTCTGTAACTGTTCGCCATACCAATATATTCCTCCTTTGTCCTTTTTCTTTTCTATTTAATATATTAAATTCAATCCACTGCTATTTTCAAGGACATTTAATTTTCCCCAAACATCCTGAGATGATTATCACTCTTATTCTATTCAAAAGTGTGTTGTCTTATTCTATTCTCCTTGTGTGTTGACCATTCCAACTTGACAACTTAGAATCAAGATAAAACTTTGAATGAAAAAGAAGATCCTTTGCTCCACTAATGATTTTAAAGGTAAAGGATTACAAGCAGTATTTCAAATCCCTTTATCTGTTTTTCTGTAAGTGTGGACTAGCTGTGAGGTTTTGCAGTTTTTGATTTTTACTTTCATAATTTTTTTTTATGCTTGGCTTGCTGGCATTTTCCATTGTTAAAAAAGTGTGGATATGAGAATGAAATGATATTCAGGATCATATTTTTAATTATGCTATCTCTATAACTCAAATGAAATAAAATATTTATTATCTGGTCCCTCATTTCCCCAATGGTTTAATGGTTTCTATGGAATACTTGTCTTCTGGATGAGTTAAAATATAACAGATATCCCGAAGGTTAATGCTTGTAAAAGTGGTAAATTAAGTTAAATGAACTTCTTTACTGAACAATTATCAGAAGTTTTTAATGTGCTGTGAATTTCTTCTAGATCACCTCTCACTATGATCGAGCCCACAATTTGAGAAACACTTATTTTCAGGTCGATCTATATCAGGCAATTCAGATAATACATCTTATAAAAAGAATTAGTTGGCTTTAATATTTGTGAAATAGAAATAAATCTTTTTAACTTAAATTTCATTTATTAATTTACTATCCATTCATTCTGTGTACTTTGAGGACCTACACATAGTCTGCATGTATAGATACTGAGACATATAAAGGTGAATT
The DNA here is from genome assembly GCF_021613505.1 of Equus quagga. Taxonomy (NCBI): domain Eukaryota; kingdom Metazoa; phylum Chordata; class Mammalia; order Perissodactyla; family Equidae; genus Equus; species Equus quagga. Next base: position 82,035,711 of record NC_060272.1, read on the forward strand.
AGACTGAGTCCCTGCCAAAAGGCACACATGACCATGATGAAGCATTGTGCATGTGCCAAAGAACATGGAATGATGAAATATCTCCTACCAAAGACTGCATCTAAGTTGTCTTTTAATAAATTAATAGTAGTTTGTTAGGTTTAGAACATGTTGAGGAAAAATATCTAGGAATAGAAAACGTTACGAGGAAAGAGAGAGAGGGAAATGTCCATAATCATCATCTATTTCAGAGAACTTATGGAAGAATGGCTGGCTTTTTCTTGGATGTTTTGACATCTTAAGATGGCTTATAGTAGAGGGTTAAAGGCTGTAAGAAATCTATGTTGTCTTCTAAATCATCTGGAAAATAGTTGAAGGTTTTTTTAAAAATCATTTTTCTTGAATGCAGCAAGGAATGCTTAGGAGTGAAGCATCCTACTTGTTCCTTTGCTGAGAATCAGCAAGTGCAAGATATTTGAGCCTTGTGTTTGCGGATTTTTTCCCCTCCCGTATTGCATTGCCAAGAAGCTATTCCTCTCTTCCAGTATAATGAAGTTCCATAAGCGGAAACCTTCCATCTTTTTTATAAGCGGGTAGAAAGAGAAAGTCTGGAAATGAAAACAAGGGGGGAGATTGTAATGCTTCATTAGCAGTTTGCTGTGGCAAGGAAGTGTATAGATACTAGCGGGGAACACAAAGGCAAGCATGAGAGACATTATAGAAGTTTTCTTGATAATTTTCTGATTATCCATTTACGTCTTTAAGACTTTAGAGACCCTCTACTGAGAAAAAAAGCACATTCAGCACAGGTAAAATGCACTCACTTTCAGAGTGCTCCTGGGTCTCCTGAAGGCCTTTCAAACTTAGGGGTTCCTTGGATCTCAGGTTAAAAATCCCTGATGTAGAAGAAGAGGACGAAAAAAGAAAAGTATATAAGATGTTATAAGGAGGGAAAAAGCAGTAAAAACATTCTGGGTAAGTGCAAAGAGAAGGAAACTTCTACTTGAAAGTTGCTCTGCTTCTGTGAATTTTTGAGTCCCCGATGCACTGTTTAGACAGCGTTCCAAAGACTGTAATGGGGTTGGTGACCATAAATGACCGAAGAAAGTTAATGTCAGTATCCAGAAGCAGAGATTCCTTTGAGGATGGGAGGAGGTTTAGGAAATGCCTGGTGAGCACAGTCTCTCTAGTTTTGGATAAAATCACAAGAATTGGAGATGAGCTCCTGCATCCTCTGGGCCCTTGTCTTGAGACACCAAGCTTAAAGTGGACACGGCATGTGTCAGGGCTTGTGTTGGTGGTCTATTTTCTTCAGGGCGCGTGGTTCCTCTTCTGTTTGGGGAATGAGTCTATCACCTGATCGCCAGCGTGGGGTTGCTGTGAAGGAGGCTGTGCCCTGGCTGCAGATTCTCCATGAGGGGAATCTCCATGGGGCCTTAGCTCTCACCAGCATGTGGGCTGGGTTCCCCGAGCGAGCTTCCTGAGAGTGGCTTATCCTCAGAAGTCCCATAACATCATTTCCACTCTATTCTATTGATTGAAATAGACACGCGCCTGCCTGGATTCAAGAGGAAGGAACTTAAACCTCACATCTTTACGGGCTGTGTCCAAAAACTTGTGGCCAGTTTTTAAAACCACCATGAATTGGATACCAGAATTGATTTATCCATTCTATTGTAGATGGATATTTGAGTAGTTTCTACTTTGGAGGAATGATGGAGAATAGTGCTGTAATCATTCTTGCTCCTTTCTCTAGGTTCAGGTATGTTTGCATCTGAGTTGAGTGTATATCTAAGAGTGGAATTGCTAGTCACCTTGTATGTGTATCTCCAGCTCTAATAGATAGATCCCGCCAAGAGTTTTCCAAAGTGGTTGTATGAATTCATACTCCTACCAGCAATGTATAAAAGCCTTCCAGTTGCTCTGCAGCCTCCCTCCACTTGCTGCCGTCAGCTCAGCATTTAAAACCTGTTTTTAACCGTTCCTGGTTGTGTAGAAGATCTCAGTGTGGTTGAATTGTCATTTCCCTGATGAGCTGTGCTTTGAGCACCTTTGCCTTAGCCATTGGGACACTCTGTGTTGTGAAGTGCCTGTTCAAGTCTTTTGCCTATTTTGAACAGTTGGGCTGTCTGTCTTTTTTCTTATTGTAATGCTGAACCTTTCATATATCCTGAATATGAAGCCTTCGTTGAATATTGGATTGGAACAATCTCTTCCTATCCTGTGGCTTGTCATTTCCCTTGTAATGTGTTTTTTGACAAACTGAAATTTTAAGTTTTAATGAATTCCAGTTTACCATTCTTTTCTGTTTTGGAGAGTGTTTTTGTGCGTATGTGTGTCTTCTTTAAGAAGTTTTTGCTGCCCTGTGGTCATGAAGATGTTTTCTTATGTTATCTTCTGGAAGCTTTATTATTCTACCTGTCACATTTTGGTCTAAGTGTCCAGGAATTGATTTTGATGTGTTGTGCGGTAGGGGTCAAGGTTTCCTTTTTCACCCATGTGCTCATCTCTACGGGTAATAACAGATAGCACTGGGTCAGGTGGACGCAAGCCTGGGAGTTAGGGGTCCTCAGGCTTAACCTACCTTTAAAGCACCCTCTGAACTTGGGCATGTTATTTTCCCAGTTATCCCTCCTCTCAGACTCCTTCCTTCCTTCCTACTTTTCTTCTTTCCTTCCTTCCATCTATCCATCCAACCATCTGTCCAAATGTTGATCTGTCCAACCATCCTGCATGTTCACTTGATGGTCCTTCTGTCCTTCCATCCTCTTTCCTCCCATCTCTCCAACTTCTCCTCCCTGTCTTTATTCTTCCTTCTTTCCCTTTGATCCACCATTTGCCCACTCTTCCTCTGTCTATCCAGGTATTCCCTCTGTCTGTCCATCCATCTACCTGTCCTCTTTGTTCAGTCTCTCTCTTGTTCACCCACACTGCTTCTTTTGGGTTCATCTCATTCACAGGCTTGCCCATCCCCCTACTTGCACAATCACTCCTTCCTTCACTCTCATTTATAGTTCACCTGTGAAATTAACAGACTATTATAACATAAGGTAGGATGTTCTGAGGTGAGGCATCTGGCATAATTTGGGGGGGAAGGGCTTTCTGGAGAAAGTTTACCCAATTAGGCTCTTTAAGAATGAGTAGGAGCTATTTAGGAAAATAGGGTATGGAGTGTGTTCCTGGCAGAGGGAATTCCATGAGCAAAGGCCCAGTAGACACAAACACCATAGTGTGTGGGGAGACTTGACAGGAATTTGGTTTGCCTGAAGCACAAAGCCTAACTCAGAGTGAATGGATCAATGACGCTGAAGAGTTAGCAGGAGCCAGATTTGGAAGAGCCTTGAGTGCCAGGTCAAGAAGCTTGAACTTAACACTGAAGGCATTAGGGAGCCATGGGTGGTACTAGAGCAAGAGTGCTCCTAATGAGATTTTCATTTCAGAAAAATTTTTCTAATGTTCAATGCAGAGAACACCCTTTAGACAGGGCATTCAGTAAGCATGTTAGGGTGTTGGTTCAGGTGAGAAAAGATAAGACCCGAGCTGGGACATGGATGGAGAGAAGGACTGTATTGAGGACCATTCTGCAAGTGGAATTGGTGTTACTGGGAGGTGAGAGAGGAGGAGCAGAGCAGATATGCTGTTTTCAACTTGGATGACCACATTAGTGGGTGGTGGTGCCACTGGGAGAGAAGTCATCACATTATAATGAATGCAGGACTCTGACCTGGTCGCAGACCAGCTCTCGGTGATGGCCATCTCTCCTCCTCTCTTCTTGCAGCCATGGGGCACAACCTGAAGACCTTCACACTCAACTTTACCATTTCCAATCTCCAGTATTCAACAGACATGAGCAAGGTCTCAGTCGCATTCAACTCCAGCGAGAATGTCCAGTAGCACCTGAAGAGACTGGTCCCAACAGCTCCTGGTGGAATGAGTCCCAGCCAGCTGCTCCCCACCCCCTGTTCCTCCTGCTCGTCCTCCTCCTCCTTCCTCCCCTGCTTGGATCCTTGTTCAAGAAGAGCAGCCTGGGCCCCTTCTACTTGGGTTGCAGACTGATCTCCCTCAGGTAAGACCCTTTTCTGAGCATTTGCCAGTCATGACTACTATTGGTGACTGCCCCATTTTCAGTCTTCCCACTGACTGCCAATTTATTCCTCCCTCCTCCTGACACCCATTATCAGAGGATTCAGGACGTCTCTCTAGAGTTACCACATCCATCTCTCCCTGGGCCTGAGAAAGATGGGGCAGCCACCAGTGTGGATGCTGTCTGTACCTACCACCCTGACCCTGTGGCTCATGGCAGAGAGTGTGACAGAGATCCCATGTGACAGAGAGCAGCAATACTGGGACCTGAACCAGCTGATGCACTGTGTCACCCAGAGGGGCCTCTACTCCCTGGTCAGGGACAGCCTCTTTGTCAGTGGTGAGTGTTTATGCTGAGTTTGGATTGACAGTGATCATTACTGATACCTGTTCTATTTTATTTCCTCTCTAACAAGTCAGCCCAGGTTCTGGTTGAGGGACACCCTCCTCAAATCTCCACAGGGAGGGTTTCTCCTGTTATTTCAGATATGATTCACATACTGCGTGTTTGCTTTTCTTTCTTAGGGTTTTCTATATGCAATATCAAGTCATCTGCAAAAGGAAATAGTTTTACATCTTCCTTTCTACCTGGATGCCTTTTATTTCTTTTTCTTGCCTAAGTACCCTCATGAGAACCTCTAGTTCAATGTGATAAACATATGTGATGAGGGCAGACATCCTTGTCTTGTCCCTGGTCTTTGGGGAAAATTTTCAGACTTTCACCATCGAGTGTGATGTTAGCTGTGAGTTTTCCAAGGATGGTATTTATTAGATTGATAAAGTTCCCGTCTGTTCCTAATGTGTTGGGTGATTTTTTTTAATCATAAAGGATGTTGTATTTTGTGAAATTCTCTTTTGTATATGTGTATCAAGATCAGGTGGTATTTTTCCTTTATTCTATTAATATGTGAATTACATTAATCTGTTTTTCAGATATGAAACCAACCTTTCAGCTAAAGGTGAGAGGCTGACCCTTCTCAAGTCTTTCCTGGGCATGCACACTGCCCTGCGCACTTGTGGCCTCCTAGATCCTCACAAATACATTGGAGCTTTTCAAAACCCTCAAAGACATCTCATTCTCCAAATTTTTATTTTATTTTCAGTTTTTGACTCACCTCTCAACTGCCTCAACTGGTATGGCTCACCCAGGCAGCTGCAATGTAAAACAATTACTGTTGATTGTTCTGGCAAGTACCCTAGGGAAAGACTTTCCTCACCGAGTAAGCTCTGAGTTAAATCAAGACAAGCCCTGACAAATGGGACATTTTCAAGAAGCTACCAGGAAGGTCAGATGGTGACAATTCAGTGGAGATGGGTCTTTTGGGAACTCCAAAGCCATTATGGCTGCTAGGCTGCTGGTTTTCACAGATGCCATGGTTCTGAGACTGGTGGATTTCAAAGTTGCTGAGGGTATTGTGAGAGCAGGATGGGACTCCTGAAAAAATTTATTTTGACTGTTTTTACCAGTGTTCTCATTGTTTGTATGGATTTTCAGAAGTCCTTACTCCAGCATTTCAGAAATGTTCTCCCTGTGGCTATTATGTATAAATTAATTATGTTAAATTAAATGACATGAGAAATTTATCTCCTCATTCACACACATTAGCCACATTTTTTTTCTAAAGATTGGCACCTGGACTAACAACTGTTGCCAATCCTTTTTTTTTCTGCTTTATCTCCCCAAACCACCCCCTGTACACAGTTGTATGTCTTAGTTTCAGGTCCTTCTAGTTGTGGGATGTGGGATGCCGCCTCAACGTGGCCTGATAAGCGGTGCCATGTCCGTGCCCAAGATCTGAACCCTGGGCCGCTGCAGTGGAGCGCCCGAACTTAACCACTCGGCCTCGGAGCTGGCCCCTTTTAGCCACATTTTAAGTGCTCAAAAACCACATGGGGCTAATAATGACTTTATTGGATAGTGCAGAAACAAATGTTTACATTCTTGCAGAAAGTTCTCTTGAACAGGCTCCAGAAGTAGGGCATCTAGAACCAGGGTAGAATTCCAGACATCCTTGTTCATCCCTTGTGCCCTTCCAGGTCTGTCCCCTGCAATAACCACACTAGGGTGGCCTCCCCGTGTAATTTCTCACCATTAGCACAGAGGCTACATAGAGTTGCCATCTGTGAGGAATTCCTGCAGCTGGCCCAGAATAGCTTTGCCCTGGACAAGAACAGTGTCCCTGTGGATGGTAAAGCTCCCTGGTCAATGGGGTGGAGTGGGGTTTCCAATTTCCACATCTGGGGTCTTTCCTGGGAATCTGGAGGCCTGGGGATGGGACAGAATTCAATTTTCTCAGGCTGGCAGGAGGTGGCATAGTCCTCCAGGCTTTGCCCATCATTGAGGGAGAGAAAAGGACTCCCAGTGGGATATAGCAGGCACTTGCCTTCTCCCAGAGAGCTCTGTGATCTCAGGCCAGTCACCTCCCCTCTCTGGACACCTGCTTCATTATCTCTGCATTGAAAGCGCTTGGCCAGATGGTCAGTGAGGACCTCCAGCTGTGTGTGAACCCACGTTGGCAGGTGTGGTGGGATGGGCCTGTTTTCTGATCCACAGGCTGTATAAAAATAGGAATGGGTCTGACTTGACCCACAGGCTGTAGTTTGCCGAGTCATGCTCTAGATCAGCACGATGCACTAGAACTTCCTGTAATGATGGAAATGTTCTATATCTGAGCTATCCAGTGCATACACACATGTGGCTATAGAATACTTGAAGGATGGAATTGTGACTGGTTTTTATGGTTACTGATTTTTAATGTTACTGAGGTACCAGATCTTTAATATTATTTCATTAAAATTAATTTTAATTTAAAAAGGCACTCGCTGTTCCATATTGGACAACACATCTCTATGAAGTTGCCTAGAGAGAGGTTGCACAAGTAGGGGGACCTACAAACCTCCCTTGGTACACAGTGAGTGCTCTGTGTCCCCACCCCTTGGAGTTGATGGTGTAGTTGGCAGTAACAAGAACAGGCAATTAAAAATTATAAATTATTTGATGCAAACCAGTCCATACTTGGAAGTGTTAATCAGAAAAGGCTTCCTGAAGGAAATTCCATTGTAGGTGAATCCTGGAATATGAATATAAAACAACTTGGTAAAGGAGAGGGGGATAAGTGTGTTTCCAGGCAGAGAAGAAGTTGTTTGGGAATTTACAAATTTAGAGAGATCGCATCGGCTTGCCAACTGGTGACCCATGCTCCCCCCACCATCATAAGATGGCCCGGCCCAATTTCAGTCCTCTGTGCCCAGAGGTATAAATTTGATTTAATTTGTTACACTATTGTAGTGTGATAGTAGCCTTGGATTATGTAGCAAAGTGTCCTAATTATTCAGAGATGCAAACTGAAATGAGGTGAAACATCAGAATGTCTACTCAACTTTAATATTTCAGTGAGGGGCCATCCCCATGGCCAAGTGGTTAAGTTTGTGTATAGCAGCCCAGAGTTCACTGGTTCAGATCCTGGGCACAGACCTACACACCACTCATCAAGCCATGCGGTGGCAGCATCCCCCCTAGAAGAACTAGAATGACCTACAACTAAGATAAACAACTTTGTACTAGGGCTTTAGGGAGAAAAAATATTTCAGTGAAACTATGGGAGAAAGCAAGGGTGGCAAGTGTGAATAATTTACACATTGGATTAAATATTATTTTAATTGAAGTTTACATTGTTAAATCTAGGCAATGGATATTTCCAATATTGTTCCACTTTTCTGTGTGTTTGAAAAGCTTTATTTAAAAAAGTAAAACATACGTGTATTTTCCACTTTATTCACTTCCAGTGTGCTCTCCCAACAGAAATGGTGGCTTGACTGAGGATTCTGGTAAGCCTCAAGGAAGCCCCAGCCCGGGGTTGGGAGGGAATATCTCAATGCTCTGCCCCATCAAAGATAACCATGCACACAGGGTCTTAGGTGATGATGAAAACTGGCCAACCCATGTCAAGGCATGTTGAGCACAGTGGGGGGACAGCAGAAACCCTGGGAGAATGACAGGAGGTAGCTCAGCCCAGCACTTGTCTCACCAGACCTCCCCTTCTGGGCCATCATCATCTGCTTGGTGGGACTCATGGTGCTCATCACATGCCTGATCTGCTGTCTCCTGGTAAGCAAGGAAGTGCCACTTGTTTTATTTCTATTGGGTTGTAAGAGCTCTTTAGATATTATAAATATATGTGCTTTGCTAGGGATATGTTTTGCAAATATTGTCTCCTATTGGCCACTTGGTGTTCATTTAGAGCTTTAGAGCTTGAATCAGTAGTGACATTATCATCTACCCAACTCTGAGTGACTCACTCCCCTGTCCCAGACATTTCCATCAACCTAAAGGATCGTGTTCAAAAATAAATAATTCAGAAACATATTAACCCACCACAGATTCTTGATGACCAATTTTTACTCAAACACTCGTACAATAGATACCGGTCGGTTCCTCAAGATCAGAAGTGATGCCACATCACCATGTCCTCAGCTTAATTTCTCTTCTCTTATTCCTATCGTTCCTGGATTTCTTAGCCTATGATCTCAGTAATTCCCTTGGAATCATCCAAAATTTCTTACCACTCATCATATCTGCCTTGTAAAACAAACCCCAGAAAATCATGATCATCTGCCATGCCTTAGCTGCTGCTGGTCTTAGGATTTTATGATGCAACATGCTATTTTGGTACCATTGTAAATCCAAATCAGCTGCATCAACTGAGAAGCATCCCTAATGCCTGGAAATTCTACTTTCTTTTCATGTGTTGGCATATTTACTCCTTGATTTTCCACAAAGGTTGTTTTAAATATTCCCCACATTTCTTTTTCCTTCATATATATTCAAGGTCCCTTAACTTGCCTGATATTTCACAGAGAAATCACTGTCTCTACTCCTTCCCCTTAGCCATGAGCCATTGAGAAAAGGTCATCTACGTTATGTGTCTGTGGCCTCACCTCCAACTACCTCCTCAGAAAACCTCACACTCCATCTGCCCTCACCATTCTATGTGTGCTTCCCTTGTAAGGCCACAGTGATTCCTTTCTTACTAGACCCACTAGGGACTTTTCATCATTCATCTGACATGACTATTCAGTGGAAAACTTTTATATGTTGGGAGCTCCTTAGATATGCGAATCTCATGTTACAACAGTGACCACTATAGTATCTCAATGTAGAAGCTGCATATGTGAAAAAATTCAACGTATAAATGGAGACTGTGCTATAAATGAATTTGTACATCCCAGTAAAAGAAAAAAAGAACATAAACTATTTCATTATTAATTTTTATATAGATTGCATGCACTAATGATAATATCTTGGTTATAATGTGTTAAAATATACTATTAAAATTAGTTTCACCTGTTTATTTTTACTTTTTTAAATGTGGCTACTAAGAAAATTTTAAATTCCATAAGATAGAGTGCTAAATTCTACTGTTGGACAGTACTGGTCAAACCATGAAAATAAAGCCCAGAGAAAGTGGTGAGGCACAATTTTTCCCATGGACAGGAGTCTGTCGACCCACATGGCAAGATGCAGAAAACACTGCCATGCACACACACAGACACACACACATATACCTACAAAACAAAACAAACATCGTCCTAGAGTTCCATCACTACTTCTCAAGTGGCAAGAGGATTGCACTCCTACATAGTCTTAAGTGGACGAACCTCAGGAAAGAAGTCAGAAATCAAGATAATTTACCAATCAGGAAGATCTAAAACTGGAGACTCAAGGTCAAGATATTTTGTGAGTTTCCCATTGGTACATTCTGTTAGTAATTCAATACATTAGGAAGACTTTTCCAAGGAGGGTTGTTTTAAAACTCACCTTTCCTTTAGTATGTAAAAATATACAAGATATGTAAAGAATAATTACTCTAGCCCATCAATGAAAAGGAGATGATAGAACATGAATATCACTGTCATAAATCACTCTTGGATTAGTGAGCCAGTCGGGGAATAGATGACATTGGATTAATTTGGACCTCATTAGGCCTATTCTGACTTCATGACCATCATATTGATTGTCTCATGCTAGGACCTATGAAACTTGCTGGCCCCACCACTATTTAACCACCAAGGTCCACCAACCAGGCCAGTCCTTTCTGACAAATCCTCGGAGTCCACCCCTCTGCCAACACCTGGAGTGTTTCCCCCAAATCCCACTCCTTCACAGCGCTCTTCCACCTGCCACTGGCCAGGGAACCTTTCCTCCAAGGCTCACACAGTGTGGGCCCAGTCCTGGGGAACACACTTCTCCCTCAAGTGAAGAAAAGGATCAGAGTGCAGCCCCTGTGGGCTGCAGCTGTTAGGACAAGGACTGGCATTTGTGACAGAGAGAAGAGAACCTTTAGCGGGTGTGGGTACCAGTGTTCCAGAAGCCCCAGTGATTCCTGGATAGAACCAAAGAAGACAACGCAGGACAGAGCAGGTATTGTTGGGTGTGATTCTGCTTGGGAATGCCCATAGGAAGACATATGTGACACTGATAATGCATTCAACAGTGCTGTCCATTCATCGATTCATCTTATCTCATGGAGTGCTTTCTATATCCATTCCGGCACTAGCCTCACCCTCTGGAGCTTACAGACAATGTCAGAAGAATTTTTAAATTTTATTTACAATATATAGTTACAGTGCTTGTGATGTGCGAGGTGTTCCAAGCATTTTCCAAACATTAACTCCTTTAATACTCTCCGTGTTCTTACAAATTAGGTACATTTGTCATTCTTGCCAACAACAGATGAAGAAACTGAGGCACCGATGAGGTGAGTAACTTGCCCACTACCAATATCTAGGAAGTGATTGAGCTGGAATTTGAACATAAGATGTTGGCTCCATATTCTCTGCTCTTAACCATGATGTTTACCCTCTAAGACTTCACACCACGAAGACACTGGACCAGCTTATCCATTTTTTGTTACACCAAGTAGCCCCACTCTTGGATCTGTGTCTGAGAAAGATACTGTTTGCATCGAAACTGTTGCACATACACACCCAAGTGACTTCTAGCAGTATCCTCTGTCCTTGAAAATTCATAGAGAACATTTCAAAACCTTTCTTGCCCAGGCTGGGAGGCCTTCTAGGGAATCCCACTGTTCCTCTAAGAAGCCAAGGGCAGGCTGGGAGTTGGGTCTCAGGGGAAAGGTGACCTCAGGGATTACCATGGATTTACAAAATTGATGGGAGGGTCTCAGCAGTAACTGAATTCACGATCTGGTAGTGTTTCAGGCTGGGTGGTAATTTTCTGGCTGTGGGTATAGGGGCTGGTGCTGCATTACAAGGAGAGGGGATGGCTCTCTGTGTTCTTGGGGAAACCAGACCCATGAAAGAGTGAGAATGAGAGTTTCTTTTCACAATGGACTTGTGATGGCAAAGATTCAGCCCAGAAGAGACAGTTATGTGCCTGGGGTAACCGAAAGAAGCTGCATTTGCTTCCACCAAAGCAGAAAGCCCTTCTTCATGGACTCACTTTATCCAAATGAGACCAAGAAGGAGGAAATAATGTGATGCTCTTGCAGGTGTGAGATCCATGACAGTGGAGACTGTGCCTGGGAGTTTCTGAAAGGCCTCACAGAGATGCCATTTGCTGCGAGCAGAATGATAAGTGTAAGCCATGCCTGCCGATGTCTGGGAAGAGTTAGTGTGCCAGGGAGAAGGCACCACTGGTGCGGACTCAGGAAGAAGTAAGTTTGACTAGAGAAGGTCAGAAGGTGGCAGAGTGGCTGGAAGGAGCCTGAGAAGAGAGAGGAGGGGAGATGGGGGCAGGTAGGGCTGGATCACGGGACTCGGTAGACTGATAGTTTCTGTTCCTCTCTGATGACATTGCTCCAACACCTTGCACCTAGAGAGTAAAAATACTTAACATCTCACAAATTCCGTGGGCCAGGAATGAGGCACGGCGTAGCTGGGTGCTCTGCCTCAAGGTCTCTCTGAAGCAGGGGCTGCATTTCTACTGAGGCTTGACTCGGGGAGGATTTGCTCCCACGTTCACTCACACACATGTCGTCAGGATTCATTTGGACTGAAAGTCTGAGTTCCTATCTGTTTGTTGGCTGGGCACGGCCTCCGTTCTCTCCTATGGAGCCTCTACATAGGGCAACTGAAACATGGCCACTTGCTCTCCCAGTTCCAGAGATAGGAGAGAGAGATGGAAACAGGAGGAGGGAGAGAGGGAGGGAACTCAAGAAAATGAGTAAGAAGGAAGGCATGGGCTTTTTTTAATTGAGCCTTGGATGTGACATCCCATCCCCTTGGCTGTATTCTGTTGTTCAGAAGCCAGTTACTAACCACTTAGAGGTTGCACAAGGATGTGCACTAGAAGACAGTGAGCCCGTTGTGGAGGCTGCCTGCCACATAGGCCAACATGAGGCACTTTGGTCTGATTCTAAGTCAAAAGGAGACCATGGAAGTTTTAATGCCAGTGAATGACAATATCTGACTTTCCTCTAATTTCAGCCCTTTAAAGGTACAGACCTAAAAACAAGGCCAAGAGGGGCAGTGACTTTCCCAAGATCACAGAGCTGGAACCCAGGCCTGCTTTGAGAGGTATTCCACGCTACATCCCACCCCTTCTTGTCATTCTTTCATCTCTAAGTTTGTGCATCAGACACATGTGACACCAGCCTGCAGGTGTTGTCGGTATTATCTCTTAGACACCTGACAATGTCCCTGGGAAGTTATTTCTAACATCGTCCCCATTGTGCAGGTTGAGAGATTGAGGAGGCCCTGAGAGGCACAATGATGTTTTCAGGACACAGACCTGGTTGGAAAAAAGAGATCTGGACTCAGCTGTGTGTCCTCCAGCTGGAATCCTGGTTCCATTCTCAAGGTCCTGTGTGGGGCGCTCTGCTGGATATTTGCCTACTGCTATGGAGATGACATGGGCAAGGAGGGTGAGAGTCAAGAGCCGAGAGGGGGTTTTGGGTGGGTGTGATTGATGAAAGGGGACCAGGTAATGGAGCCTTGGAGAAGTGTTCACCTCCTTGGTGACAGGCCCCAACAGAACTTAGCACTCTGGTCTCCAGGCACCCACATTAGGCATAGCTTCCTATTGAGCTCACTTGAGTGGAGACACGCAACACAACAGGATGTTCTTGTCTTGTATCCCAACTTGTGGAGGCTCTGGCTTCTGGAAAGCTGAGAATTAATGAGAGTCTTTTCAGTCACTGTAGACATTGGCTCAGCCCTCACCTGCAACACCTCTGGTTGTTTGGCAGGAGGAGCCCTCAGGTAACACAGGACAGGCCACTCCAGGTCAGGCCACAGCTGGATCCCACCTGGAGACCCCCACAAACCTTGACCCTCATTTTGTGTCAGGGGAGTAGAGTGAGGGACGGTGGGGCTGAGCAGGGACCCACCCTGGGCAGGAGCAGGTTGCTCGGCGTTGGAAGCCTGGCAGTGTCATGTTCCTAGCCCAGGTTGTGGCTGGCAGGATGGGAAGATGAGTGCTGGGGACCAAGCTCCTCTACCCGTATGTTAATCCTGAGCTCTCCGGGTGTCATCTCATTCCCTCTCTGGCTGGAGGTCTACGCAGATGCCCCTCTGTACCTGATCTGTTGTGGGAGTTTCCCCCCGTGGCCAAGTCAAGGCAGGCCCCTGAGACCTCCTGGCCCAGCTCTCGGGCACTGTCTTTGCAGAGCTGCACATGGGAGATGGTCGAGGAGCTGGTGGATGACTTTGGCTACTCCCTCTCCCCAGAGAGGGGGCAGGTGCACCATGCCACCAAGAATGACCAGGGCTGGTCTGAGGTGAGAGTGGGCACAGATGGGTCTCCTTATCCAGGACCCTGAGATGACCAGGGCTGGCTCAGAATCCAGAGTCAAACTGAGATTTCCCCGGGTACCTAACAGGGCTGTCCCACCTGAGTGTCCCATGTTCCCATTCCCAAAGGAATCTGGATTTCCCCTCCTCCCCACCAGCTGCTTAGGAGGGTGGGAAGTCCCTCTTTGCACATTCCTAGGAAGATTAGCAGAAACATTGGCCTTGTTTTCACTTCCCACTAGGATGTGAGTATCTTTGAATTTTGCCTTTTTTGAACCTGGGACCCCCATAATGAGGGTCTCAAAACTCCCTTTAATGTAAGAGAAAGAACCATCAGTGTCTTTTTGAAGTCAACAGGTTTCTCACAGGGTATGTCTGCCCTCTACATTGTCTCCAAACTAGGGAGGGGTGGGCCTCCCACAGAACTTTTCCCTCCAGGTCAAGGGCAAATGAAGCCTCAGGCAGTTTAGAGGGAAGGTCTGTCAGCCTTCATTTGGGGCGGTTCTCAGTTCTGACCCACAGGACCTTGAGAAGCCCCTTGGCATGCCTAAGCCTCTGTTCTCATCTCTATAGAGGGGGTGTCTGTTGAGGATTCACTGGGCTGGTGATCATCATACAGGGAGGTCTGTTGTTCCTCAGCGAACAAATGGCCTTGAGGGAGCTCACTGGAGAATCCTTCCCCCCCAAACTCAGATTGTACTTTGAAAGCCCACAACCTTGTTCAGTGTGGGAGCTCCTGTCCCTCCTGTAGCACACGTCCCTGAGGGGCTGGGGGTTTTTGGGTGAGATGCAGACCTCCATCCTCCCGGTGGTTCACGGTGGTGCCACTGACTCTATGTCCCTCCTCGTCCCACACAATGTGAAGATGAGTCCACTGTGTATCTAAATGAGGTCTGCAGGATGGGCACCCTCCAGGCACATGTGATGGAGAAGCTGACAGAGTCCATGGTCCCAGCCTTCCCGGGTAGACTCATCTGCAATGTCACCACCTTTGTGTGCAATTACTCAGCCTTCAACACTTCCCACCAGGTCCTGGACCAACTGTTTACCAGGTGACTGCCCGCCTCCTCCTCAGCACAGTGGTGACTCTGCCCATTGCCAGCTGTGTGTCTCGGGAATGTCACCACATCTCTCTGAGCCTCAGTTTGCTCCTCTGAAAAGTGGAGTTGGGGAGGATGAACTTCCTAGGGTTCTCCCAGGGATGAATGGGGTCAGCCATCCAGGTGCTGTCCTGGTGGCTGGCTCTGCAGAGAGGGCCGTGGGCCATGCTGTGGCTGTTCTTGGTGATCATTTCTCTGTCCTCCATGAAAAGTAGTCTTCCTCTCCCTTCACTGGCTTGTGGCTTTTTGAGTTTGGAAAAGCACCTAGAGAGCACCCTGTCAAGGAGTTTGAGATCCCATCCAGCTGGTCTTAGTGCTTGTCCTTGATATAGCCAATTAGGGATCTCTGGGGCCACAGAGGGGCCCCAGACCCACTCAGATACCTGGGGTGGTTCTGGTTGGAGTTCATTCAACAATTAAGTGCCTACTCCACGCAGGACTTTTGAAGACACTTAGCATAACTCAATGAATGAAGCAGACACCATCCCTGGTCCTCAATTCTACTCTGAGAGTCAGGCAGTCACACTCGAAATCATTCACAGGTACCGTCCACTATATGAACCGTGTGATGCCCTTGTATCTCCTTGGACATATGGAGGCATCTTCCCACACTGTGAGTTGGATGATGGACCACAGGACCACCTGAAAAAGTGAGTGATCTTTGGGTCCAGAAGGAGGGCCTCCTGTCTCTAGAGAACATGTTTGAAGGAGAGTATGGGGCTGTGGCTTTGGCAGGCCTAGCAGAACCCTGCATCTCACCCATCTTTTGATTCTTATGGGAGGGCTGAGTTCTGGTGGCTTCCACTCCAGGAGGACAGGAGTCAAAGAGAGCTGTGGATGGGTCTCAGGCCCCCTGAGAACCGGAAGGGAAGCTGGGCTTAGTTGTTCCCTAGAGACCCATCCCCACCAGAGTCTCATCTCACTCTGCCTCCCTTTCTCCACATCCACCCCTTTTGGTCACCACCACCAGGTCCAGAGCAGGAGGTGCATGATAAAGTTGCTCACAAATCTGCCTGAGTCTTCAGTCTAGTGGCCCTCGTGCATGGAGGGTTGGGGTGGGCTGTATCCAGGCCCTTTGGGAGAAGAGTGTCAGTGGGAACAAGAGACTCCCACAGACTCTGTGTTCAACCTGCTGGATGAGCAGGCTTGCCACTGCCAGGACAGCCACACGGGTTCAGGGCTGGGATGGGGCTCTCCTCTGGAGGAGAAGGGGCAGGCACAGGGGTCCAGATCCAAACAAGGGTGCTTCAGGAGGGCAGTGTGGAAAGAAAGGCCAGGTCTCTGACTCTGCGGCCCATCTGCTGCCCCTCAGTGCTATCTCTTTTATGGTGGGAAGCTGGCTGGACCAAGGGCAGGATTTCTGGGAGCGCCTGCACTTTCCCTGTTTGACAGTGAAGCTGGCCATTGTTCATGTCAGCTTTGGTGGCTAAAGGGAAATGGAGGTACTGTGGACAATCAGACTGGAGCAGCTTCAGTGCAGATGTGACTCAGCATGTCCCCTGCAGGCAGTGCATGCGCCAACCATGTATGTAAACACCTTACCATGTATGTAAACACCTTATGTAACCTGCATAATGTAAACATTGTATGTCATCTGCTGGCCATATGCCACTTTTGTCTAGTAGTCATTTAAAAGTGGCCACAAGGGGAGCTGCTGTGCTCCCACCGTCTGTTGGCCAGAGTAAATAAAGAGTATGTCTGCCTTGCTGTTGGCTGCTAGCACCTTTTTTCATTTCTGTTCTTTTTTTTTTCTTTTGAGGAAGATTAACCCTGAGCTAACATCTGCTGCCAATCCTCCTCTTTTTGCTGAGGAAGACTGGCCCTGAGCTAACTTCTGTGCCCATCTTCCTCTACTTTATATGTGGGACACCTACCACAGCATGGCTTGCCAAGCGGTACCATGTCTGCACCCAGGATCTGAACTGGTGAACCCTGGGCCGTGGAAGCAGAATGTGCACACTTAACCACTGTGCCAATGCACCAGCACCTTGCAACTTTTTCAATTCCCCAAGCCCCATAGTCCAGTCCTTGGCTGTTTTTCTTCTGCTTACACTTGACCTAGTCAGCCAGATTCTGGGGTGAGTGGACCTATGGCTCCTGAGGCTGACGGGACGGACATGTGGCCACCCACTAGTATGTGGTTCCTGGTGGTGGAGGTCCTGTTGAATTGGGCTCCTGCAGAAGGATGGGAGTCTGTGGATGGTACCCCAGTCAGCACTGAGACGGCTCTACATAGCCTAGGGGAGCAGGTGCTGGAGAAGGCCCAGCCTGCCATGGGGCCGGCTGGCTGTTTTTGACAGCGTTATGCCGCAACATGGATTCTGCCCTGCAGGACGCAACCTGCATACAGGAACTCCAAGCCAAGGAGCATGCCTTGGAGGTACGGGTGTGGCAGTTGGAACTGGAGCTGGAAATGGTGCCTTGCAGTGAGACAGCGGAGGACACTGAGGTTGGGGACTGCCGAGGATGGGGACGTGGAGGAAACGTGCCCTCTCCATGCTTGGCCAGTAATCCAGCAAAAGGTAAAGCATGAGCAGCCCTTGGGTCTAGGAGGTGTCGCCCAAGGAGCCTCGATCGTGACAGAGTTCATGGCATAGTCCCCTTATGCCAATGGAACTGTGGGACCTGTGTAAGCAGTGCAGGCAACAGCCGGGTGAGCCCATACTGGCCTGGCTCCTGTGGCTATGGGATGAGGGGGCGGATAGTATAATCTGTACTTCTGACGAGATGGAGAAGCTGGCTCCATCATGTTGCACCCCTCCCTTTGGCAGTGGTTCCAGAATAGCCGCCAGCTAGGCCAAGGGCAGGGAAATCACTCCATGATGGAGTGGGTGAGAGCTGCCGCCCGGACTGTGTGGGATAACGCCGGGGAGCTCCTGGAGACTGTGAGCCAATGGCAGACCTATGCGGAACTGGTGCAAGTTATCCGTGAGTTGGAAATGTGGCAAGCCATTTTTAACCTTCACACCCGGGGGCCCAATGATGAGTGCTTTACGTCCAGGATGAAGGACTTAGTCCTTAACTCAGCCCTGTCTAATGCTTTTGGGTCCTTGGTGGCCATGAGGTAACCACTGCAATGACCACTTTGGCGGATGTAGCAGGCTGACAGAAGGAGAAAACCAAGCATGTCGCACGGTGAGTGGTGCCAAAGCTGAGAGCAGGCTTGGCAGAGAAAGGGCCTAAACAAGTTACCTGCATGTAAAAGTGGGTAGACCTGCTAGCCTCAGGCATTGATCAGATGAAAATAACTGGCAGCCGAATGCTGTCTTGGTGGCGCTGTGGCATCAGTTGAAGCCTGAGCAACAGTTCTAAAAGACTGTGGAAAGGCGAAAGAATCCCAGCAAGAACAGGCAAGTAAGCCTCCAGGACTTTACGCAGCCCTGAGGTGAGGAGCCCATGTACCTCTTTGACTAGGGGAAAGGCCGGAGTGCCTGGCTTGGGGGACCCCTGGAGGACTGGAGGCCACATGTGGAACTTGCGATTTACCGGTCCCCCACAAATGTGCAGCGTGCACTGGCATTGGCAGATACTGGAGCTGAGTGTAGTCTGATTTATGGCAACCCGGATAAATTTCCAGGGAAGCTGGCATATGTTGATGGCTTGGAGGCCATACTGTGAAATTGAAGCCAGTGTCTCTGTCCCTTGGCATTGGCTGTTTGCTGCCCCAAGTGCACACAGTGTCTGTGTCTCCTATCCCCGCGTATGTTCTGGGGGTAGACGTCTTGCCAGGACTGCGCCTGCAGATGACCATGGGTGAGTTCTGCCTACGAGTGCGTGTGGTTAAGTCTGTTGTCCAGGGGCATACACACCACCTGCTGCAAGTGTTGCCGGTGCCACGACATGTAGTGACCACCCAACAGTATTGCCTCACAGGTGGACATGAGGAGATCACACAGACCATTGCAAAAGTAGAAGAGGCTAGGATCTTGCAATCCACCCAAAGCCCTTATAATTCCCTGGTTTGGCGAGTGAGGAAGGCTGATGGCACATGGCGTATGACTGTGGATTACTGGGAATTAAATACAGCGACTCCTCCATTGCATGCTGCTGAGCCCTCAGTGCATGACATAATGGATCAACTGACAGTCCAATTGGGACAGTACCACTATGCTGTGGACCCTGCTTTTCCACCGATATTCCGGCTGAGAGTCAAGATCAGCTTGCCTTCACCTGGGATGGCAGACAGTGGACATTTTGTGAGTGGCCACAAGGGTACCTGCCTAGCCCCACTATTTGTCATGGCTCATGGCTCAGGATTTAGCTGCTTGGACTCACAGTGATACAGTGCTTGTGTTTCACTATATTGATGACGTTATGTTAACCTCTGACTCTTGCAGATCTACAGCAGGCTCCTGAGTCCCTGTGGAAGCATCTGGCAATGTGGTTGGGCGGCCAATGATGCCAAAGTCCAGGGACCTGGCTTATCTGTCAAATTCTTGGGGGCTGTCTGGTCGGGTAAGATGAGGGTGATACCTGAAGCAGTCATTGACAAAATACAGGCGTACCCCCTGCCAACAACTGTAGCTCAATTGCAAACATTTCTGGGCCTGTTGGGGCACTGGCGAGTGTTTATCCCTCATTTAGCCCAGGTGGTGAGGCCCCTATATGCTGTGGTAAAGAAGGGAGCCCTGTGGGACTGGACAGATGCTGCAGATCAAGCATTTAAGGCTGCCAAGAGTGCTGTGCAGCAGGCACAAGCTTTACAGGTGGCTGACCCAGAACAGCCATATGAATTGGACGTCCATGTTACCCAGGAGGTTTTGGCTGGGGCCTGTGGCAGCTTCACCACTGGGTACGAGCCCCTGTCGGGTTCTGGTTCCAACTATGGAAAGGAGTGGAAATACAATGTTCTCTAGTGGGGAAACAGTTGGCAGCCACCTATGCCACCCTGATAGTGTGTGAGGCTATCACATGAAAGGCCCCTGTTCAGCTTAGAACCATGTCCCCTATTCAAGGATGGCTCCGGTCATGGGCTACCCGTCCACAGTCTGGCGTGGCCCAGACCCCTACCTTGTCACAGTGGGGGGCTTATCTAGAACAAAGGAGCTCGGTGAATTCCAGCCCCCTGAGTATGGAGCTACAGCGGGTGTTAGGGTCGGTTGAGTTCCTTACTGTGGGGGAACAGACTCCTATGGCTCCTCTAGGCATAGAGCCCATGCCCTGTGCTGAGGGAAAGCTCCCGGTCCTGGAGGGTGCTTGGTACACTGATGGTTCTAGTAGAGGGTCGGCTGCTATGTGGACAGCCATGGCTATGCAGCCAAGCCCTGATACCATTTGGTTTGATACTGGCACCAGCCACAGCAGCCAGTGGGCAGAATTATGGGCTGTCTGGATGGTTATCACCCATGAACCAGGGCCCTTAGCTGTTTGTACAGAGAGCTGGGCAGTGTACCGGGGATTGACCCTGTGGTTATCTGTGTGGCAGGCTCAGCAGTGGTTGTCCAGAAACCACCCCATGTCGGGGCAGGCCATGTGGCAGGAACTATGGGCCTTGGGCCATGGAAAAGAGGTGACAGTGTATCATGTTCCCGGCCATATGCCTCTGACTGCTCCTGGGAACGATGAGGCTGATGCTCTGGCCCGTGTGAGGTGGCTGGAAAGAGCCCCGTCTGCAGATGTGGCACACTGGCTACATTGACGCCTAAATCATGCAGGGAGCAAGACCGTGGGAACAGTGAGTAACACTGGGGGGTACCCCTCACGTGGCAACAAATAATGACAGCATGTCAAGAATGTGCTGTATGTGCCCAGGCCTTTCCTAATAGAAGGAAACCAGTGTCCACACAGCAGCAAGTAGCTGGAGGGCGTGTCCCCTTGGTCTGATGGCAGGTGGACTATATCGGACCATTGCCAAAGACCAAAGGCACTGTGTACGCCTCTACGGCTGTCGATAAGGCCACCGGTTCCCTCTTTGCACGGCCCTGTGCAGCCACAGATCAGAGGCAGACACTTCAGGCCCTGCAGGTACTCTGTGCCTTTTATGGTCGACCCTTGGTCGAGGAGAGAGACAAGGGGACACATTTTACAGGACAAGAAGTCCAACGGTGGGCCAGCACCATGGATGTTCAATGGCTTTTCCATTCTCCTTTTAACCCTGCTGCTGCCAGGATGATGGGAAGGTACAAGGGGCTTTTAAAGCAGGGCTCACACACAGCCACGCAGCCTTCCTCCCTGGGAGGCTGGGCAACTTGGTTGCGGCAGGTGCTGATGGTGTGAAATGAACAGCCTCAATAGGGAGGGCCAACTCCCATAGAGGCATTGCTGTGTCACAGCCCCCACACAGCTGCAAGCAGTGACCACGGATGAGTTACTAAAGCCTGGCTACGGCCGAAATGGAAACATTCTTTTGCCGGCCCCAACATGTCTCAACATGGGGGAAGAACGAGAATGGGAATGGCCTTGAAGATAAAAGCCCCTCACGGCAAGCGGCTGGCGCCTTGAGCACCCTGGGGACTTGGGGAACAACAAGACATGTCACCTTGTGGGTGACTAGGACTTGGACCCCTCAGGTAACTGTCAGGCTGCCACAGACCGATGCCAGTTCTGTCCTGAAGGGAGCATATGTGATTTCCATGTGGCCAATAATGAGTTCCCCTGTCCTGCTGCATGTGGAGCCAGCTCTTGCAGTGCCTCTGCAGGCAGGAAAGGCGGGGTATCAATGGCTGGGACAGCCCCTGTTGGCAGCCACCCTGTTGTCTCAGGATAAGTGGCTAGCCTGTGTTCTGCCCAAAGGACGTGATTGGCTTCTCCTAGTTCCTATCACTGCTTTGTCCTTTCGCCCATAGACGGAGAGTGGTGAACAGTGTTGTGGAATGGGCGCACACCTAGCTGAGGTGACCAACATATCTATCTGCTAGGTGTGCACAGAACTGCCCACCAGCACTGCGGAAGGCTCGCTGTGACACATCCACCCTGCTTCAGAAGGGAACCGGACCTGGCTGTGTTCCTGAGGACCTGCTGATGCTCAGTGGGACCAAAGAAGGCACCAAGTGGACCAGTAGCTGTGCTGACAACATGGACGAAAACAGCCCTGGGTGACCCCGAGCCTCTGGGATGACTATGGGTGGTTATGCAGGGAGGCTGTTGTGCTCTGTGTGTCTGTGCCCCCGTGCATAGAGCAACAGAAGGGGGATGTGATAGCAGGATAGGTACCCAAGGAGCTGTGTCAGAAGATCCAGTGAGTGACCCAGCCCAGGTATTGGTGGAATGCCCATCCCTATGTAGGGACAGTCCCCATGGACAGAGTGCCCACAGGCAGTCTCTGGGTCTGTGGTAGTTATGAATGGCCTTATCTCCTGGCCAACTGGACAGGGTGATGCACTTGGGGGTGGCCCTACCTCCCAGCTGCTGTTCGGAGAACTTTGGATGTGCGACCCAGCAATTGTGAGAGGGTAAAAGGGCGCTGTCACTGGGAGAAATGAATGCCCTGGTGGGTTTACCTCCTGGCTGTTCTTAGTCCATCTGCGGGGGCTATTGCTATGGAGTGGCAGGTTACTGCCTTGACAGAGCATAACACCCGAGCCCTCAGTCATACAGCCTGGGCCCTGTCTCTCTTAACTGATGAAGTAGACCAGACCCGGAAGGTCGTGCTGCAGAACCGCATGGCTCTAGACATCCTTACTGCAGCACAAAGGGGGACCTGTGCAGTTACTGAGGTGCAATGTTGCACGTTTATACAAGATAGTGCAAGGAACATATCGCAAGCCTTGCGACAGGCCAGGCACAAGATCTCATGGATCCAGATGTTGACAGGAGACCCCCTGCCGGAATAGTGATCTA
This sequence comes from Equus quagga, assembly GCF_021613505.1. Classification (NCBI taxonomy): domain Eukaryota; kingdom Metazoa; phylum Chordata; class Mammalia; order Perissodactyla; family Equidae; genus Equus; species Equus quagga. The sequence continues at coordinate 82,058,405 of NC_060272.1, forward strand.
AATTGTCCTCCTCGTGGCGGTGGGCTCTGACCACATTAGGAGGTATATCCTGTCTCCCGATAGTCATTTGCTGTTCTCTGTATTGCTGTTGTGGAATGTAGGTCCAAGGCATTGGGCTATGTGCCCGTGCCTCCTGCAAACTCCCCCCACTGCTGAGGTCTGATGGGGGTGGAGGGAAGGGAAATGGAGGTACTGTGGACAATCAGACCGGAGCAGCTTCCGGGAATCTGTGACTCAGCATGTCCCCTGCAGGCAGTGCATGTGCCAACCATGTATGCAGACACCTTATGTAACCTGCATAATGTAAACATTGTCTGCTGGCTGTATGCCACTTTTGTCTAGTAGTCATTTAAAAGTGGCCACAAGGGGAGCTGCTGCGCTCCCACCATCTGTCTGCCAGAGCGCATAAAGAGTATGTCTGCCTTGCCACTGGCAGCTTGCATTTTTTTCAATTCCCCAAGCCCCATGGTCCAGTCCTCAGCCGTTTCTCTTCTGCATACAGTGGCTCAGACCTGGAGGGCCATGCCTATCTTTTCCCAGTTGAGCTGGAGCATCTCGAGCCCGTTGAGGCAGAGTGGGTATGTGAGGGGACTACAGACTGGGAAGACAGTCTGTGCAGGGGTTCATGGGCTGGAGTTCTCTTAAAGGCATTGGAGTCTTTCCTGTCTTTGGAAAGGCACAGGAAATGTCAGGTATGTGGGTGAAACTTTCTCTTTATCCTGCTCCAGAGCCAGAGCAAGGGCCAGCTCCTGGGCTAGAGACAGGTCCAGCTCAAGTCCCACCACCTGTGGGAGAGCTGGAGCCAGCATCACCTGCGTCGGCCCTTCCAGGACTGGAGTTAGGGCCACCATTAACTTCAGCCCCAGAGCCAGCTCCTTTGCTGGAGCCAACTGGACTCTTGGCTCTAGTGACATTTCCAGTTCCATCTGCACAAATAATGAGCATACTGGATCCAGCCCCAGAACCTGCCTGGCCCTGGGCTGTGACCACCAAGAACCAGCTGAGGGAGGAGAAGCCAAACCTCTTGGACTTCCCTCCCCAGCTGGTGGCAGAGCAGCTGACGAGGATGGCTGCGGTGAGCAGCGGGGCTGGCAGTGGGGGTGGGCCCTGCTGCCATGTGCCTGAGCTGCCCCACACCTGCCATTCCCTGATCTGGAATCCGATGATCTGGGTTCAAATCCCTGCTCCCTCCCTCTCCAACACTGTGACCTGGGCAGCTTTCTTTACCCCCAAGCGCTCGCTGTCCCCACGGGGACAGTAGAGATGGACACTAAGAGCACCTGCTACACAGGGTGGAGGCTGGACAGAAGAAGTTGGGCAAAGTCTGGCCCTTTGGTGGGGGAGGGGAGTGCACTGAAGTGCTGCCAGGTCCTTGGGTAGATCCCCCATCTGCCCAGGTGGCCTCAACAGTCTTAGCACTCATTAGGCATGTGATGCGAATTGACTCCAGGGGAGACAAAAAGCCAAAGCTGGTGGCTGTCCCTGCCTGACTGAGCACTCAGCACAGGGCTGGAGCACAGAGTGCAGTGGGGGCGGGGAGGGGAGGGCAGGCTGTGATTCTGGGGCAGGCCGCCAGGTTATGCTTCTCTTTATCCAGACACCAGGCCCCCAACAAAGAGCCCAGTAGCGGTGGCAGATGACCCTCCTGAGACCAGCTGAACTACAGCCTTTTCCTCAGCAGGGGACACAGCTGGGACACTCAGGGTGCACAGGGCCACCTCCTTCCATTCTGATGGGGAGAACTTTGTGATCCTTTTCCCAGGGGTCCCCTGAAGGCGACAAGGGAGGCCATGACCCCCCCCATCTCCCTCACACCTTTTCCCTAGTGCCTATTTACCTCTTTGGAGGGGCCATATTTCTGTCATCAGTGGTAAATGCTGCGTTTGAATGTTATATTAAATGCCTGTTTCCTTCTCAGTCTGGGAGTGCTGGTGTGGTTCTTTGACTCTCTGCGCTCCTGGAAACGAGATCCAGAATCTCACATTCCTCATTGATTTAGGAACCTCGCAGAGTCATCAGCTTAGTGTATGTGGAGAAGGGAGAAGGGCCAGTTTCCTCCCTGCCTACTGAAGGACACCCCCAGGCCCCCTTCCTCAGAGGACAGGTTCATTGCAGTGAGGTGCCCCTGGTCCAGGAGCAGAGACGGCCCCGCAGATCTCCGGGGACTGAGAGGTTGGAGGGACTTTCTCAGGCAAAGCAGCAACCACTGAGATGGAGGCGTCTTTAAAACTAGCACCTGCCTGGCCCTGGCACATGTCCTGCCCAGGACGGTGACGGCCTTTCTGCACTTGGAGGAGAAGGGAACATTGTCCCGGTTTCTCTTTTGCAAAGATTAGGAACTTGCTGTTTTCTGATTTGGTCTCTGAATTTGCATCAGCTCTAAATGGGGAAAATAATGTAAAAAGCTCAAAATGTGCACGAGGAGAGGACGAGGCCAGAGAAAGGTCCTGCGCAGATGGACTAAGGGTGGGCGGGACTCTGCCTCCTCCAGCCCCTCTAGGGGCTCCCTGTTCACCCTTGACCTAGACTTAATCCTGCTGGGATTCTGGTCTGTGACAGATTTGTGACGCAGCTTTTAAGGCCACAGCCGGGTCTCCCTCCATAACCCTGGTGCTCCCTATGAGCTATGTTCACTGTACTTCTTCATACAATTCTTTCTCAGGGCAGACATTCTCTAGACGCCCCTAGCCTTTTTGTCAGGGCCCTCATGGACACTCCTCCCTGGCTGGGCCTGATGGATCCCAGGTGAGCTCTGGTTTGCCAGCTTAACAGACCATATGCTGACCAGTGTATGACCCCACAGTCTCCCTTGCTGCCCAGGGTGACATCTGGGTCTGGGTGGTTCTGAGATTCATAGTCTCAGACAGTCACCAGTTTACACACTCTGGTGTATTTTTACTGACGTTTCCTAAAGTGGTAGCTGGTAGCCCCTCGGCTGGCTGTGTTCTTTTCCACAGTCTTGTGCTGTGGTTCTGTCATGGGAGTGTGCGACTTTCCTGTTGGGAGCTTTGAAAGAGGAGGCCTAGGAAGGGTGTGAGCTGGATGTCCTGCAGGGAATGCCGCCAAACTGATGATCCATGGATGTGCGTGGACACAGCTTTACCAAGTGAAATGCTGAAACATTTCCCATCTGGGTGGCACACAGACACGCTCTGAGCTCAACCTGAGAACCCGCTCCAGAACCAGGAGCTAAAGGGTTACCACTCGGCCTTTTGAACCTCATCCCCTGGAAACACCCTGAAAGACAAGGGCCAGATGAATCGCTTGGCACTTCTGAGTTATCACCTTCTTCCTGACGGCTGCAAGTGTCACCTGGACACACAGCCAGCTGGACTCTGCCAGGGAGGGCTTTTGAGGACAGCCAGAAGCTGAGGATCAATCCTGGTTCCCGATGGCCCAGGCCCTTCCTGATGTGACACAGCCAGCCAGGAAAGAGACTTGCCAGAGGAAGGTGGGGAAGCCTGTGCTGTCCCTCCAGGGATAAAGAGAAGTGGCAGGTCCCAGGGCTAGTCCAGGGCCGGGATGAAGGCACGGGTGTCCCAAGAGTGTCTCCTCCAGCACTGGGATGCTCCTGAGAGCCGACCTGGCAGGTAGCAACAGTTAGTAAGTCTTGTGGGTACAGTTGTGGCAAAGGAGGGACAATTTAGTGCATCTTTGAGCTTCCATTGGCCAAAAGTGCAGATAGCCACCCAGAAGAGACTCATATTTGCAGTGAGGTTCACATTTCAATCTTCTGTTTTTTACACTTTCATCTCCAAAATTTGGGTTTTTTTTTAATGTTTTTATGTTTCCTGTCTTTGAACTTTTTGTTTTGTTCTTGTCTTTTCCCCCTCATTTCATTGAGTTGTTCAGCTTTCTGAGCTGCTTTCGAACGATTATTTTGATCCTTTTTTCTTCAGCACACCAAGGACATTCCATTGTATCTTGTGTTCTCCACATTTTGGTCCACGTTAGAGCCAGTCAACTCATCTGACTGTTGGAACACCTTGTACCCCCTCAAGACACAACATTGAATAGAGAACCTCTGCTGAGTGGGGCCAAATCAATTCATTCCACCGAATCAACTGTGTGACGTTTCCACCATTATCCCAACCCTCTAATAGCCCACTTCTTCGCGGTTGTCCCAGGTTTCTGTCTGTGTGAACTAGGAAAAGGATGCGGTAATTTTGGAGTGTAGCACAATTCCTCATGGGTCCCCTTTTGTATCTCATGCTTTGGGACCTGCCAGGAGTCAAGTTCACCTCAACTGAGTCTTGCTCTAGAAGCACCAAGGCTGGTGGGTGTAGGTCCTGAGGAAGATCAGCAGTGTCTTGCCAGGCAATGACCTCAGGGGACATGGGACATGATGACAGGATCCTCAGGAAAAGCAGAGTTAACCTCCTCAGACAGGAGGAGGAGGGTTGCTTCCACTGACAAGGCCAACTCTGTGCCACGTGGAGTGAGTTAAATGTTGCAGCTTAATCAGGAACTGACTTATGTTCCCTTTCCAGTTTTCAGGACCCAATTACTACTAAATCAATGCCATCACTTTCACCACTGTGCAGATGGGGATTCAAACTGTGTTGTAATTCAGCCGCTTGCAGGAAGAGACTCCGGGTTAGGTTTTCAGAAATCTCAGCTCTGAAGCTACAGGAAATAAGGGTTTGTTTCAGGGAAGATACAGACACTTCAGGTCAGTTATGGTGGTTGAGCTGACCTGGGAATTTGACACCCTGTGCTCATCGTTTTCTTTTCTCATTTAATCAAGTGCGATTAGGAACAGCTAGCTGATTTCATTACATTTGTTAATTTGTCAAGAATGATTAACGTATCAAATACATGATCACTGAGAACTTTCCCCTTTATAAACATTTGGTTAGGAATCTCCGGTGCTGGTATTTTGTGTATCTCTGTTGCCACAGCCTGCCATCAACTGTCAGCACCCTCTTTAACACTGGAAATAGGGTCTCTGGTGCCTTTCAATATAATCAGATTAGAGGACAAATTCCAGAAACCCGAGAACCATTTCAGAAAACACATCTCTAAGATTCTGTTCCTCTAGAACCTTCCTTGGAACCAAAATCTTTATTAGAGTCCTCCAGAGAAAAGAGACATATTTATTTATAACGTGAACATATACATTTGTGTAAACATACATACAGTCGTGCCTCACCTAATGATGGGGACATGTTCTGGGAAATGCCTCATTAGGCAATTTTGATGTTGTGCGAACATCATAGTCTGTGCTTAACAAACATAGATGGCATAGCCTACTATACACCTGGGCTGCAAGGTACTAATCTTATGGGACCATCATTGAGTAAGCAGACCATAATTGATGGAAACATCATTATGCAGTGCATGACTATATGTATGTGTATATACACACACAGAGAGACACATATACACACATTTCTTTCTAGAGATTTATTCATGGAATTATTCTTGATTATGGAGGCTGGCAAGTTTGAATTATAGGGAAGGCAAGCAGACTAGGATGTCTAAGGCAGGATATTTTTTGAGGAAGATTAGCTGTGGGCTAACTACTGCCAATTCTCCTCTTTTATATGAGGAAGACTGGCCCTAGGCTAACATCCATGCCCATCTTCCTCTACTTTATATGTGGGACGCCTACCACAGCATGGCGTGCCAAGCAGTGCCATGTCCACACCCAGGATCGGAACAGGCGAACGCCAGGCCACCGAGAAGTGGATTGTGCACACTTAACCACTGCACCACCAAGCCAACCCCTAATGCAGGATTTTAAACTGCAATCTGAGGCATAATTTCTTCTTCACCAGGAAACCTCAATTTTTCCTCTTATGGGTTTCAACTGAGTATCTTAGTCCCACTCACATTTTCAAAGCTAACATTTTCCAAAGTCAGCTGATTTTAGATGTGCTTGATTAAATAACTGGGTACTGTAACCTACCCAAATTGACAAGGAAGACTACCCATCACAAGCTGTAAGGGTTCTTTCTATATTCTGAATATTCCACCCTTAGCAGATATTTGATTTGAAAACATTGTCTCCCTTTCCATGGTGTTGTGGACTCCCTAACATTTGTTTGTTTCTTTCTTTTTTTGCAATGCAAGTGCCTGGCTTAAGCTTTGATTGTGGAGGCATCCATTTCAAAGAGGTGTCCACCTCACAGATGGCCATCCCCAGTAAACACAGTGTCAGCCCCAGGGCCAGATAAAGAGCCAGGCCCCTCTGCTCCACTGAGGCTTTTTTGTTTCAGAGAAGCTGGTTGATTTAGATAACTGGCCATTTGGACCACTTGGTTCTTTCTTTCTTTTTCTCTCATCTCACACTTTGTATTCCCACTCTTATATTTTAAATTTGCCAATAAAGAGTGAGCCCTTGAAGCCCTAGGCTCCCACTCTCTGCCCCAGTAAAAGCAGAACCCCAGGCCTGTGCCCTCTTTTTCTCTCTGTCTGCAACCTTGCTGTGTGGCCTAAGGCCCATGAGTAAAAAGCCTTTATTTTTTCAAGGTTTCCTGAGAGTTATTGCTGAAGGGCATCTTGCAAATAAGAACCCCAAGGCCTAGTCCACCCACAACACTGGTTATTGATGGTCTGAGACTGGCACAGAAGAGCTCGTTGTTAAGTTTTAGGAGTTCTGTACATACTCTAAGTACAAGGTCTTTATCAGAGAGAGGATTTGCAAATCTTTTTCCCAGGCTTTGACTTGTCTTTTCATTCTCTATATAGTATCTTTCAAAGAGCAGAAGTTTTTAATATTGATAAATTCTAATTTATTAATTCCTTCTTTCGTGGATTGTGCTTCCGGTGTCATATCTAGGACCTAATCCAAAATCATAAGGAATTTCTCCTTTGTTTTCTTGTAGAAGTTTTAGAGTTTACATCTAGACCTCTGGTCCATTTTGAGTTCACTTTTTCATATAGTTCAAGGCATGGATTGAAGTCCATGTTTTTGCACATGGATGTCTAATGGTTCCAGCACCATTTGGTCAAATAACTATCTTTTCTCCATTGACTTGCCTTAGCAACGTTTTTGAAAACCAATGTTCGGTATATGTCTGGCCTATTTCTCTCCATACGTGATGTAAATATCGCACTGTCTTGAAAATTGTCTTTATAATAATTTCAAATCTAGCGCTGTTAGTCCTCCAACTTTGCTCTTCTTCAAAGTTGTGATGGCTGTTTTAGATGCTTTGCATTTTAATATAAATTATGAACAAGCTTTTCAATTTCTACCAGAAAAAGCCTGCCAGGATTTTGAGTGAGGGTTCCTGGAATCTGTAGCTCAATTTGTGGAGAAATGACATATTAAAAATATTCAGCCTTCCAACCCATGAGCAAGAATATATATGTGTATTTATTTATTTAAATTTTGGGGGCAATGTTTTGCATTTTTCCATATACAAGTTTTTCTTAGAGTCATCCTTAAGCATTTCATACTTTTAGATACATTGTAAAGGATATTTTTGTTTCATTTTTTGATTTCTCATTGCTAGTATATAGAAATAGGACGTGTTTAGAACCTTCAGATTAAAGGAAAGTCATTTTGGGAGAGAGTATAAAGCATGAACTTGGTGACAGCTGTCATAAAAATCTATTTTTAGAGTTGCACGGAGCTAACAGAGAACAAGTGTGTGTTTGACCCATAAACTGCATTAACAACATTAAAAATCCATGGCTCCATCTTCAAAGCATCAATGAAAATATTCCACGACCAACATATTAGTGAAAATTAGAGTGAGTTTATTATGAGCCAGATCTGAGGACTAGTTTAGCCCAGGGTCTTCTTTCCCCAAAGAAGGAAGGGAAGCAAAGAAGTGGGGTGTCCAGAGTGGTTATATACTGTCAAAGAGCATGTGTCACATTTGACTGAAATGTCTCTTTGACAATAGTCACGAGATTGCTCTGCCAGCACAGTGATTAATAATGGACACAGCAGCCAGCAGGTCTGCTATCTCAGTGGACACAGCAGGTAGTCCAACTGCTGTCTTGAGCTGGGTGGTCACAGGTGGGCGCAGCAATCACTTCCTAGCCTAGAGAGAGGTGCTAATCCTTAAGGAGATGCCCATGTGGCGGAAGTTGCATCTTTATCTTAAGGCCATCTGTTCTTGTCTTTGGGACATAGCAAATGCTTAAAGCAGATATACACTGCAAGCCACATCAGGCCCTTCTGGAAAACAAGGTCAGGCTGAATTAGGGGTACACCAAAGGGCTTCCTCACGTGCTCCCATATATCCTACTGTCTGCCATTTGTTTATCAGAAGGATTTTTCTAGAGCAAGAAGATTGTGTAAGCAAAAATGGGCAATTTTTCAAAGTGGAGGAAGAGTTCTAGACACAAAATAGGAAAACCAAGCATGTACTTGAAGCCAGCTTGCTGCACTCTGCCCAAGCCCAGAAACCTGCCCTGCCTGGTGGGTTTGTGCCCCTCCCAATGCATCTTCAGGTCTTGCTGTGCAGTTTTCTTAGTTAAGCACACACACATACAGCTACACACATGCATACACAAGTGCAAACACACACAGGGAAAATAATGTTCATAGAGCCGTGCCTGCAGAACTTCCCCAGAGGAGCAAGATCAATGTTTCTTCCCTTTAGTTCTTACTTTTGAGAAGTCCAGACTCCTCTCTTCCAGCAAAAAGATACTGTGACCCCAAGTGCCTGCCAGCCTCTACTTTCTGTCCTGTTTCTTAGAAAATGACCAAATTAAATGAGGAAATTTGGAAATCAGTTTTGCAAATGTATGAGGCACTTTGTCTAGAGTCTGATTTTCTGTTAAACTCTCCCCACTTGTGTAGGTGATGTGGCGGTGTAACCAGACATCCACTCGCTCCACCGACAGACCTCAGTTGGTGGAGGGTGTTGAAGCTGGAAGAGACCTAGATAGTCATCTACTCCGGAAGTCAAAAGCCAAATTTGGCTTCAGAGATTTTTTTTAAAATTGTGGTCATAATAGTTTATAACATTGTGAAATTTCAGTTGTACATTATTATTTGTCAGACACCATGCAAATGTTTCCCTTCACCCCTCGTGCCCACCCTCCAAAACCCTTCCCCCTGGTAACCACTGAACTGTTCTCTTTGTCTTTGGTTTTTGTTTAAAGCAAGGACTTCCATGCGAAGAATATTAAAGTGACAGGTCAATTCTTTCAGTAAAAACAGCAAAGGAGGAACACAACACGAGCAACTGATGCATCGGACCACAGACAATTTTGTTCTTTTTGATGAAATTGTAAATGGGGACTTTTTTAACAATTTCTCATTCTGAGAGTTTCTTGTTAGTGTGCAGAAACATGATAGATTTTTGTATATTTATTTTTTATCTTGTAACTTTATTGAATTTGTTTGATTATTTCTAATGGTGGTTTGGTGGAGTCTGTATGGTTTTCTATATATAAAATCATGCCATCTGCAAACATTGACAGTTTTACTTCTTTCTTTTCAATTTGGATACATTTTATTTCTTCCCCTTTTTTGCCTAATTGCTCTAGCTAGGAATTCCAATAGTTTGTTGAACAAAAGTGACAAGACTGAGCATCCTTGCCTTGTCCCTGATCTTAGCGGGAAGGCCTTAGGCTTTTCACCGTTGAGTAGGATGTTAGCTGCGGGCTTGTCATTTATAGCCTGTCTGTTGAGATAAATTCCTCAATACACACCTTGTTGAGAGTTTTTATTATAAATGGAAGCTGCATTTTGTCAAGTGCTTTTGTTTGCATCTATTGGGATGATCATATGATTTTTCTCCTTCATTTAGTTAATCTGGTGCATCATGTTGATCGATTTGCAAATGTTAAACCACACTTCCATCCTGGGAACAACTCCCACTTTGACCACAATACATGATCCCTTTAATGTATTGTTGAACTTGGTCTGCTAATAGTTTATTGAGGATTTTTGCATCTATGTTCATTATGGATATTGACCTGTAATTTTCTTTTTTTGTGGTATCCTTGCCTGGTTTTGGTATTGGGGTAATGTTAGAATTGTAAAATGACTTTGGAAGTATTCTCTCTTCTTCAGGTTTTTGGAAGAGTTTGAGAAGGATTGGTATAATTCTATTTTTAATATGTGGTCTTTAAATTTTTTGTTGGTTTTTGATTACCATATCAATCTTCTTACTAGTAATTGGTTTATTGATATTTTCTATTTCTTCATGCTGCAGTCTTGGAAAGCTGTATGTTTCTAGGAATTTAACCATTTCTTCTAGGTAGTCCAATTCATGATGTATAATTGTTCATGTAGTGTCTCACAGCACTGCATTTCTGTGGTATCACTTGTGATGTCTCCTCTTTCATTTCAGACGTCATTCAGTCAAGTCCTGTCTTTGTTTGTTGCTGTGGAGCCTGGCTAAAGGTTTATGAACTGTGCTTGTCTTTTCAAAGACCCAGCTTTAGTTATATTGATCTTTTTTGTCTCTATTTCATTTATTTCCCTCTCAGATCTTTATTTCCTTCCTTCTACTACCTTTGGGCTTTGTTTGTTCTTCTTTTTCCACTTCCTTGAAATGTCAAGTTAGATTGTTTATTTGAGATTTTTCTTCTGTCCCGAGGTATGTCTGTATCACTGTGAACTTCCCTTTTAGAAATGCTTTGCAGAATACCATAAATTTTGGTATGTGATATTTACATTTTAATTTGTCTCCAGGTATTTTTAAAGTTCTCCTTTGACTTATTTTTTGGCACGTTAGTTGTTCAGTAGAGTGGTGTTTTATTTCCACATATTTGTGATTTTCAGTTTTCTGCTTGTAATTGATTTCCAGTTTCTCACCATTGTGGTTGGCAAAGATGCTTGATGTGATTTCAACCTTCCTAAATTTATTGAGACTATATTTTTGGCCTATCATATGATCTATCCTAGAGAATGCTTCATGAGTACTTGAAAAGAATGTGTGCTCCATTGCTTTTGGGTGGAATGTTCTATATATATTGATTAAGTCCATCTGGCCTAGTGTGATATTTAAGGTTGAATTTTCCTTCTTGTCTTGATGATTTATCCATTAATGTAAGTGGGGTACTAAAGTCCTCTACAATTATTGTATTGCTGTCAATTTCTGCCTTTAATATTTGCTTTTTATATTTAGGTGCTTTTATGTTGGCTGCATAAGTATTTATAAATGGTAGACCTTGTTGTTGGATTGACCCCTTTATCATTATGTAATGTCCTCTTTGTATATTACTGCAGTCTTTGTATTAAAACTTATTTTCTATGAAATTAAGCATAGCTACCTCAGCTTTCTTTCGGCTGTAATTGGAATACAACATCTTTTTTCCATATTTTAACTTTCAGTGTGTGTATATTCTTACATCTGAATTGAGTCTCTTGTGGGCATCATATAGATGGGTCTTATTTTTAGAGCCATTCAGCCACTCTGTGTTTCTTGACTGGAGAATTTTGTACATCTGCATTCAAAGTAATTATGGACAAGTATGTGTTTATTGCTGTTTTTAAAATTATTTTATGGCTGTTTTAGTAGTTACTCTCTGTTACTTTCTTCTCCTCTTGGTCTCTTCTTTTATCGTTTGATGACTTTCTCCACTGTTATGCTTAGATTCCTTTCCCATTATCTTTGTTTATCTACTATAGGTTTTTGCTTTGTGGTTACCATGAAGCTTACATAAAACAACCTATATTTATAACAGTTTACTTTATATTGATAATAACAAGTTTAAGCACATTATAAAACTGCGTTTTTACTCTCTCCTCGTGTTTCATGTTTTTGATGTCACATTTAACATCATTTTATTCCGTGTATCCCTTAACCTATTATTGTAGTTATAGTTATTTTTACTACTTTTGTCTTTATCTTCATACCAGCTTTATATGTGATTAATTCACTACCTTTGGTATATATTTACCTTAACAGTGAGATTTATAATTTCATATGTTTTGTTGTTGCTAATTAGTGCCTCTTTTCAGCTTAAAGGTGTCCCTTTAACATTCCTTGTAAGGCTGGTTTAGTGGTGATGAACACTTTTAGCTTTTGCTTGGCCTGAAAATTCTTTATTTCTTCCTCAGTTCTAAATGAAAACTTTCCTAGATAAATTATTCTTGGTGGAAACCATTTTTTTATCAGCACTTTGAATAAATTGTGCCTCTCCTTTCTGGCTGCAAAGGTTTTGCTTAAAAATCTGCTGATAGTCATATGCTGGTTCCCTTGCATGTAACAGGTTGGTTTTGTCATGCTGCTTTTAAGATTTTCTCTTTATCTGTAATTTTTGACATTTTAATTATACTGCATCTGAGTGTGGATCTCTTTGGGTTCATCTTATTTGCAATTCTCAGGACTTCCTGGATCTGGATGTCTGTTTCCATCCCCATGTTAGGAAAGTTTTCAGTCATTATTTCTTCAAATATAATTTTTTTGTCCCTTCCTCTCCCTCTTCTCCTTCTGGTACCCCTGTAATGTGGATGTTATTCTATTTGATGTTGTCTCAAGGTATGGCGACTTTTTGTAATTCTTTGTTCTTTTTGCTGCTCTGTTTGGCTATGTGTCCCTGCCCTGTCCTTGAGATCACTGATCCTTTCCTCTGCTTCATCTAGTCAGCTGTTGAACCCCTGGAGTGTATTTTTCAGTTCAGTTATTGTATTCTTCAGCTCTGTGTATTCTGTTTGGTACTTTCTTATATTTTATACCTCTTTGTTGAAATTCTCAGTGTGTTCATCTCTTCCTCCTGAGTTTGATGAGTATCTTTAGGACCATTATTTTGATATCTTTATCAGGTAAATTACTTATCTCTGTATTATCAAGTTTTTTTTCTGAGGTTTTAACTTGTTTTTCTGTTCTTAACATATTCTTTTTTGTCCCCATTTTGCTTGATTATCTGTGTCTTTTCTATGCATTAGGTGAAACAGTTACTTTTCCCTATCTTGAAAGAGTGACCTCATATGGAAGATGAAACTTATTGTTCATCCTTGCCCTAATTCTTGGTTTTCTCTCAAATCTTTATGATGTCCAATCATCCTGCTTTAGCTTCCAGTTGTTGTGGGTGTGCCAAGACCTGTCAGTGTTCCAAATGGCAGAATCTCAGTCAGCATCTAATTTCAGACCAATTGAAATAGGACCTCAGACATCAGATTTTAAAATATGCACATGTATAGAGTCCTGTGGGACCACCATCATAAACCTTGCCAGCCTCCAGGCTAGGTGATCTGGAAGTGTCTTTTGTGCAACAGCTGGGAAAACCAGGACTCCAGACGCCAAATGTATAAGCTCCTTTCTGGGAGGTACCAGTGAGCTGTGGTAAGACAGAGAGAGTGCAAAGAAGGCCCCACCAGTTGACACTGTCTGAGAGCCGGTGACCAAGGAGAGTCCCTTGTTGAGCCGCAACAGAAGCTGAGGTACTAGATGTAAACCTGGGGCATCAGACACGAGGAAACCCCTCCCAGAGACACTGGAGGTCCAGATGCAGTAGAGAGAGTGTTAGATAGGGCCCATCTTCTGAGACCTCTGGGCAGGTTTTGGTGAGCCCTTAGATGTGTGTTAGAGTAGAAGCCTGCCCCTCAGGCAGCAGCTGCAGTGATAAGCTGTAAGCCTCTTTCACAGAGAGACTGAGCTCCTGGGCCTCTTGCTCCTTGCTGTGCCCTGAGGGCAGTTGCTGTTTAATGACACATTTTCTGTTCTTTATATTCTTGAGGGGCCAGTGCACATAAGATCTGCTGGGCTACAGAGCCAGGTGATATAGAGATGTCCCTGGCAGCAGCAGCAAAAAATAGGGCACCAGACAAGGGTATAAACTCCTTTCTGGGAGATACCAGAAGGCTGGAGCAGGGCAGAGGGAGAGCCCAAAGACTGCATCCATGGCCTCTGTTCCCTAGGAAGGCCTCCCCTGGCCTTTATGAATATGGCAGACCAGAATTTGTCAGACTAAAGCTCCTGGACAAGTAAATAGGGCTCTTTTTTGGAAAAAATAAGTGCTATGTTTCAGTCTGCCATCAGTGAAGTGTCCTGGGGTGGCTGTCAGCCAAGAACTGTCTCTCTGATGGTTATAGTCCATCGGACCCAAGAGCACAAGCCCTCCTGGCCTCGTCAGCCAGCTTTCCAAGTGGTGCCCCCTAGGCTGCTACCATAAAAACTGGGGCTCTGTATGTAAGATAAAAAGCATGGGTACCAGGCATATGTACAATCTCCCCTCCATGAGACACTGGCACTGTGGAGTGTGGCAGAGGGAGAGCTCATGAAGTGCGCCTGCAGGTGTTAGCTAGGCAGTAGGGGTGGCAGGGATGGCACAAACTGGCTTTAGCAAGGCAGAGGGGGAACAGGAGGGGTGCCTGACGTTTTAGCGAGGCAGAGAGATCAGTGAGGCAACTTAAGCAAAGCAAAGGAAGAGCACAAAATTGGTACCCACCAGTGCCTCCTTCCTCAGAAAGAACCTTGACAGAGCACTCCCCCTCTGGTGGATGCATTAAGGTTGGCAAATTATTCCCCTTCACATATGGTCTGGGCACTTTTCAAACTGCTGCTTCTGCATTGGACACTGAAGCAAGTGAGTACTTGCACAAGCTCCTTAAGAGCAGTTTCTCCATTTTCTGTATCCATTTGGGCTCTTGGTCATAATCTCCAATTGTTTTCAAAGTCAGATGTTTTGGGGACTTGTCTTGCAAATACAGATCTTCAGAGTTGGGGTGCTTGAGTTGGGGTGTGAGTCCCTCACTCTTTGAGGAGAAGCGCCAGGTTTGTGAGGTCCCCCTGTTTGTGGGTTGCTGCCCCAGGGGTGGGGATTTGAGTAAGACTAAGTCTCAGCCGATTTTAACAACTACTTTAAAAGGCCATTAAAGTTTATTGTGAACTTTCTTAAATTTTACACAAATGGAAATGTAGTGTGTACCATAATTTTTGCATGCCTCTTTTAATTCATCAAGTTATACATGTAAAATATGTGCACTTTGTAGTATGTAATTATTCTTCAACAAATTACTTACGAAGAGAAAATTCTAGAGGTGCCGGGATCAGAACAGGATCTGGAGCACAAGCAGCTGCTTCACACTGAGCACCGGTAGGAGACATCTCTTCTATCTGGGCAGAAAAAAAGTGTCATCAATGGATACAGGGACAGTAGAAGTAAATTAAAGCAGTTTACACTTGATCCACTTTTTTTTGGGTAAAACTGCTTCGGTGGCCTGGGGTTCACGGATTCGGATTCCGGGTGCGGACATGGCACCACTTGTCAAGCCAGCTGTGGCAGGCGTCCCACATATAAAGTAGAGGAAGATGGGCATGGATGTGAGCTCAGGGCCAGTCTTCCTCACCAACAAGAGGAGGATTTGGGGGGGATGTTAACTCTGGGCTAATCTTTCTCAAAAAAAAAATATATATATATAGAAACAAAGTTAACTGATCACATATTGGTTCAAGTGAGAAGAGCACCATGGCCTCACACCATATCATGGATGAGCCTTAGAGACACAATGTGGAGACTCACAGCTTGCAGACCCACGATGAGAGCAGCAGAGCTCAGAACAACTCCCCACCATGCAATCCCTTTGGTAATAGAGGTAATATATTAAATCTTTTTCTTTCAGGGTGGCTTGTTATGCAGCAACAGGTAACTGATTCAATAATCAAATTGAACAGAAGGGAGGACAATTATAATAATCTGCTTGATTATTCTTGGCATTTGTTCTTATCTTTGAAGACAGCATTCATAGTTACTCTATTTCAGACAGCTGTATTTTAAACCTCTAGTAAGGGTTCATTTCCAGGTAACCAGAAAAGACTGAAAGGACATGCATGTTTGTTCAGGAAAATTGGGACCCAGATTCACATGGCTGGACAGGAAGTCAAGCTCTCTTTTGAGTCATTCTTTAATCATAAAAGATAGATATCCTGAGCATAATGGATGACAATGATAATGATCATTCAACATCCCTATCATCGAAAGTGTAAATGGCACAGCCACATCATGAGAAATTTGGGGACCATCAAAATAATGAATCAAGGAGTAACACAAGATAAACAACTGATAGAATCGACCACAGAATTTATAAACTCTTACCCATTCTCCTCAATAGATCTATACATGAACCAGTGAACCAAAAGGAAAACAGCTAGTTGGTGAAAAAAAATCCTTTTACTTTTTGAAGGAATAAATACAGAAACAGGAATAGAAACACTGTGACCTCATCATACAAAAGCTAAGGACTCCCATGGACAATTCACAGCAGAGAAGCACAGGGCTACTAGCAACTTAGGGAAGGAAGAATCTCAGTGAGAATGCTACTGACTGAATATAGTACTTTCAAAACAACTGTAGGAAACCAAAGAGATTGAAAATCAAAACACTGGCTACAAACCCACAAACACAGTCAGGTTCACGGGTAATGAAATAACTGGAAAGTAAGGCTCATCAGCGTACCTCTTTTCACACGTTACATAATTTTCTATCATGCGAATACCCAGAGTGAGAAGATAGCATGATTGATATGCCTCATGACCTGCTGATGTAAGATAATATTTTCAAGCATTCCTTAGTCTGGATCTTTCTCATTAGGGAAATACAGTCAAACACGCTTCACTTCAAAAATAAAGACAGAAACACCCTCACTTCACTGTACTTCCCTGCTCAGTTGATACGCTATTTTTCCACACTCATTAACTGCAAAGATCCCCAGAAATACTGAAATTTGTGTATTATTGCCTGGTTCCATGTGGTGGAAGTGACTTCTAGGAAAGAAGGAAATAAAATGACTAATTTTCACACAAACTCGCATTAACATACCTGAAATGCCACAATTTATCATTTGTGGTAAAAAAATTAATGTTACTATTATGTCTATGGATATGGCCCCCTTTGGGGATCCCTCATGCTGCATCTGATATGCTCGTCAAGTGTAGTTTGTTTTTCCATACAAGTAATACAATTCATGACAATTCTTTTAGTAAAACAAAAGAAAAATTATTTGTTATGATATATGCCATTTGAGAAAAATTATTCTAAAAAAAATCCATGCTGTTTCATTAAGCTAATGGGAATTTACAAATTTTATGATCCATGACTGGAATAAATTTTGAAAAGTAAGAAAACAACAAAGGGAAAAAATGTTAGTTATCGAAGAGAGCAGAAAGCTTAATAAAGGGAGTTACTTGAATAGAGAAGTTGAGGTAAAAGAAGTAGAAATACCAGGAAATAAATAGAAAAACAATATCACTTCAAATGTGTGATCAAATGATCATATCTTCTGTCTCTGAGGTTTTGACCTCTGCAATCATGGGCACTTCTTCAGTGCTGGGACAATTTTGCAGTTTCCTTCACAAGGAATGATTTCAGAGCCTTCTTTATGTCTTTGTTCCTCAGGTTGTCGATGAAGGGGTTCAGCATGGGTGTGAGCACAGTGTACATCACTGAGGCTGTTGCACTTGAGTGTGAGCTGTGGGTGGCAGCAGAGCTGAGGTACACTCCTAAGACTGTACAATAAAATAAGGAATTTTTGCGCTAATCAACTTTTTTTCTTAAGGGCCATGTATTCTACAGTTTTAATGACAACAGAGAGGTGAGACACTCAGGTGGAAAATGCTTTGTATTTCCCCTGAGCTGATGAGATTCCACAGATGCAGGAAACTATCTTGGAGTAAGAGTAAAGGATACCAGCAAAAGGACCCCCACCCAGCAGGAGGGCTGCAAAATACATCACCACTCATGGAGATGAACATGCAGTGTAGGCAAATGATAAAATTACATAACATTTCAGATGGTGCAGGTGGCTGAGGAAAAGGAAAGCAGGTGTAAAGGAGAGAGCAAAGAGGGTGTTCTATTTTTCATGCGTATTTAGTCAAGACCTGAAAACAAGGTGACATGTGAACACAGACCTCAAGTAGGACAAAGCGGGAGATGCAAGTTTATGTGGGGAAGTGTGTGTCCGGCAGAGAGAATGGTCAGTGCAAAGGCCCCGTGGAAGGTTCTTCTGCATATTGTGCTAATAAATCACTCAATACATATTTCCAACTTGTTTTAACATCTCTGTTAATCCTTGTTTTTTTCTTTTCGTGTTTTGTGATTACATCTATTTCTAAAAGGTGTATCACTTTTGCCCATAATCTGGAAGCCAATCTCCTTTACATTTGATTAAAGATTATCTGTATCTACAATAAGCATATTTAAACTCCTACATCTTCATATGAAATAAAATTTTAACTTTAGATACTGCTTCCTCTCTGAATTTCGAAAAAACCTTTTTGTTATATTCCTTTTTTCCAAGTCTTTGGCAATTTAACCAAAAAAAGTGAAGTCAATGTTGCAAAGTGCATGAGGCCGAGAGAGTGATGAGAGATCGTGTCAGAAGTGTTATGGAGTGAGGTGGCCTCTCTGCTACAGCTGAAACCTCAGCAACTCTACATCTTGACCTTTTTTGATCTTCTGAATTGAAACAGATCCCTGTCTTAATACTTTCTCTTGACTGAATACTGGCCCATCTATTGTAAGAGTCACCTTAGAATATGTGAGTCCTGCTACCCCTGTTCTGAGGACTTCCCACACTCCACAGGTCACACAGACACACGCACCTGCGGCACACCACGGCCTCCTGGCTTGTGTTATTCCCATGTCTTTCTCAGCTCCACGCATACTGAAAATTCTAGGAATGAACACAATCCAAGTTGGCCAGATCAATGATCTCTTCTTCTGTGTAATATGGACATGGTTCCCAGAAATTCCACTTCTTAAGCCCAAATAAACTTGGGCTCCCTATTGGGCTGACCATTTTCTGCCATCCATTAATATAAACATTAAAAAATCTACTCAATAAACAGAGAGAGAGAGAATAAAATGGATGAGGAGGAAAAGAGATCTCATAAGCTCAGGTGTCAGCTGAAATTTCAAGACACAGAGAGCCCCACATTCAAATGCTCTTTATTAATTTTGTTTCCAAGAAATCCCGAGGGTAGAAATGATCCTGTCATTTCCATCTATTAGTTAACATTCTGGCATCTGTATTTTAAGGGTCGTATTTTGGAGTATGTGGGCTAGGTACTACTGCCCCGAGAACTGTGTTAGTCTTGCAAAATGCACAGGCACACATGCACAACCAGCACACACACACACACACACACACACACTCTGCTGTGACTTCCTGGGGCCGTGCTACTACCAGGCACTTCTGACCCCAGCCACAATAATTAGGACAGAAATGACACAAGGGAAGATGTCAACATCAGATTATCTTTACACTAAAGCATGTAAGTATACCCAAATTCCAGCTTGTAAGTCTCCCATGAACATGTAAACTTGGGACTCCATATTCATATAAACATTGGGTCCCGTATTTAAGAAAACATGAGAAGCACTTCAAAAACAGAGAGAAGAAAGATACAGATGAAGCGAAAAAAAATCAAATATGCTCAGTTGGGAGATCTTTATACCTCTCATTCCCTTTTCTAACTGAGCATCCGTTACTCTAATTTAACTGTCAACATTGGACCCGTGTATTGCTGAATTCAACATTCACTTTTTGTTTTGACATTACAAATGAATACATTAATTACATGGTAAAGCAAGCAAACAAACACATTGAGCTCTGCAATCTGGGTTAGGCAGGATTGGCGCTCAGGTCACCTCAGATAAACCTTCTTGGTTTTCATGCTCTTGAACCTTTCCCACAGTGGCTACTCCCAAATGCAACACTTCTCTCACAACCCTTGTTGAAGACTGGAAAAGCAATTTTCTGGAGACATCAGGGGCTGTGTCCCCCTCAAAAATTAATACTTTGAAGATACAAGAGGCCTAATCCCCAAGTTTCTCTGTCTTAGCCATTAGACAGAACTTAAACTCAGGGATGTGGTAATGTACTGGGAAGTTAGACCTCTGGAAGGCAGGAGGGTTAAATGAAAAAGAGAAAGCAAAACTGGCTCCCACTGACTTCTAACCTGATCTCCAAGAAACAGAGAATCAGTGGAAAAATCTCCCTCTTGAACAGACCAGTGTCTCTCAGGGAAATTATGCACTCAGGGGTTGGAATAACCAGAGGAAAATGTACCAAATGAGCAGATATAGGCATCTGTAAATGTCCCTTCTGCTGTAACCCCTCAGCATGTGCCACCTTGGACTGGGTGGGATGTGGCTGTTGCTTTTGGAGTCCTAAGTCTTGTTCATAACTGAGGTTTGACTCCTTCTTGCTCTCTTGTCTGGTGACAGACCTTCCGTCTCCCTCCTCTACCATCCAAGCAGAAATCATATTTCTACTCAGAGACCCTCCTCTCAGAGACACCATCCAGGTGATTCCAAGTGCAGGTTTCATGCGAGGGGGCAGCTGTGATCAGGTCTGCTCTGTGTAAAAGTCACCCAGGTCAATGTGAGGAACAGACTGTTGCTGCTTTCAAAATGTGAGAGAGACTGAGGGACGGAAACAGCACAGAAACCCTGGGAGTGGAAGGAGAGGAACGGGTCTCCGAGGGGTGAAAAATAATGTACCCAAAAATTCTGACTACTTTTTCTATTAGCTAGTGAATTTTTACTAGAAACAATGCCAGAAATGTTATATTCATTATTTAAATCTCCCAGAAACTATGAATTTGGTATCATGATCCTATTTCATGAAGAATGTGACTGTAGTGACAGTCCTTGTGCAGGGTACATCATGGAGTCTGGAGACATGTTCAGAACTCATGGTTTCCAGGTATTTTGCATTTCTCTAGTACTCTAATATTTAATTAACTTTATTTTCGAACAGTTGTACACTTAGAAAAACTTGCTGTGATAGTGCGGAGAGTTTCCCTCAGCTCCGTTCCCAGTTTCTGCTCGTATGAACGCATCCCGTCTGTTATCCTACACTACATTTAGTCCTTTCTGCCTAGCCTCCCCTGGCTGTGACAGGTTCTCGGGCTTTCCCTGTTTTTGAAGAAGTTGGTAGTTTTAGGGAGTAATGGTCAGGTGTTTCGTAAAATGTTCTTCAACAGAATTTGTCTGTTTTATTCTCATGATTAGATTGGGATTATGGATTTGGGGCAAGGAGAACAGAGAGGTAAATTGCCGTTTTCATCTCAGCATTTCAAGGGTCCATGCTCTCCCTGTGCCTTCCCCCATTGATGTTGATGTTGGTCACCTGGCTGAGGCAGCGTTTGTCAGATGTCTCCCCTGCGCAGTCTTTCTGTCCCCTGTCCACACCGTGCCCTTTGTAGGGACTTTTGTCTGTGCAGCCCGCGCCTAAGAAGCGGAGAGTTAGCCCCGACCTCCTTTAGAGCAGAATGTCCGAGTGAATCATTGGTATTCTCCCGCACAGGAGATTTGTGTCTTTTCATTTCCTTATTATTCAGTTATTTACATTGGTACAGTCCTTGATATTCATACATTCTCCGGGTTATAATCCAACAACTTTATTTATTTTGTTTCTCAGGTTGTTCCAGCTTTGGCGATTGAGAGCTCCTTCAGTTCGCTGATGTGTCCCTTTGGCATACCCCTATCATTCTTGGCTTTTTTTGAGTAGCATTTCATTACTTTCTTATGTTGAATGACACTTTAGTCTCATTTTCCTACATTTCCTTCCCGAATCCTAGAATTGGTTATTTCTACAAGGAACCCTGTTTCCTTTTGTTGGACTGTGGTATTAGAATTAAGATCTGGATACTAGGTGTGTTTGCTGCTGTGAGGGCATTAGATCCTTTCAGCGGACATAGCAGGGAAATATATCTGAGTGTAGTGGCCTGTGTGTATTCAAACACCTATAAATATATCTATACACAGCCTTCTGTGTCTATGTTCAGCTAAAGTAAGTTCACACTGATGTCTCCAACTCTATTACCACGTGGATCATTCTAGCCTCTTCTCCTTGCTTATCTGTAAACTCCTACTCCAAATAATAACCTTGTGCCCACTGTTCACTATCTGTTTACTTATCTGCTCATTTTCAGTCCACATGTATAGAAGTATCAGCATTGTTAACAATACCCCCCGGGTCACAACTTTATCAGCTACAATACAGTGCGTCTGCACAGTTTCTTTCATCTTCAGTTTTACAGACTCGACTCACTTCCCAAATTATATATTTCTGCACCTTTTCACCCACTCCCTTCATTCAGCTGGTTTCATATATTTGTAATACAGTTAGATTTTTTCACATTTTTCATTCACTTGGGATTTTCTTGGACAACTACGTGGCTTTTTGCTTGCACACATTGTTTCACTCTCTGTGTTGTAAAATTCAGAATTTTGATAACTATCTAAGGTTTTGTCCA
The DNA here is from genome assembly GCF_021613505.1 of Equus quagga. Taxonomy (NCBI): domain Eukaryota; kingdom Metazoa; phylum Chordata; class Mammalia; order Perissodactyla; family Equidae; genus Equus; species Equus quagga. Next base: position 82,080,526 of record NC_060272.1, read on the forward strand.
TATTTACAGTATTATGCAGAAGAGTTTCACTGCACTAAAAAATCCCTTGTGCTTTATCCATTCAACCTCCTTCCTCTTCCATGAAGACCGTGCTACTACTGACATTTTATTGTCTCTATACATTTGCCATTCCTAGAATGACATAAAATTGGTGTTCTACAATAGCCTCTTCAGATCGCTTCTTTCACTTAGAAATAAGCGTTAAAATTCATTCATGTCTTTTTCTCACTTAATGCTTTGTTTCCTTTTGTCACTAAATAATAATCCATTTTATAGCCGTACCCCGGTTCTTTCTCCACTCACCTATTGAAGAACATCTTGGTCATTTCCAGTGCTTAGAAAGTATAAATAAAGCTACTATCTCTATTAGCCCACAGGTGTTTTGTAAACCTATTTCCCAATTACTTGGGTAAATACCTAAGAATGCAGTTGCTGGATTGTGTGGTAAGACTATGCTCATCTTTGTAAGAAACTGCCAAACTGTCTTCTGATATGGCTGTACCATTTTGCTTTCCAGATCACAATGAATGAGAGTTTGTTTTGCCCCACATCCTCACGTGCAGTTGGTATTGTCAGTTTCCTGCATTTATCAGTTCTAATAGGTGTGTAGAAGTGTCTCATTGAGGTTTTATTTGAAATTCCCAAATTACCTGTGGCGGTGGTCGTTTGTCCTCAGGCTCATTTGCCATCTGTATGTCTTCTTTGGTGAGGGATATATTCAGGTCTTTTGCCCATTTTTCAATAAGGTTGTTTTTTTTTTGTTATGGTTGACTTTTCAGAATTCTTTACGTATATCTTGGACATATTTTCTTTATCATATATCTGTTTTGCAAATATCGTCTGCCAGTCTGTAATTTGTCTTTTGACTCATCGATTTTGCCTTCCACAAAGCAGGAGTTTTTAATTTAATAAAGTCTAACTTGGGGCCGGCCCGCCGGCACAGTGGTGAAGTTCAGGCACTCCACTTCGGCAGCCTGGGGTTCACAGGTTCGGATCCTGGGTGTAGACCTACACACAGCTTGTCAAGCCATGCCGTGACAGCATCCCACAGGCCAGATAGAGGAAAATTGGCACAGATGTTAGCTCAGGGTCAACCTTCCTTACCAAAATAATAAATAAAGTCTGACATCAGTTTTTCCTTTCATAGATTATATTTTCAGTTTGTATCTTAATAACATAATTCCAGATTCGAGTCCACTTAGGGTTTGTTGCATAATCTTTTTAGAAGTTGTATTGTTTTGCATTACATTTAGGTCTCTGTTCCATTTTCTAAAAGTTTGTGAAAGTGTAAATTCTGTATCTAAGTTCATTTTTGTAAGAGCTTTAATGAGGTGCAATTGATAGAGAAAGAACCTCACATACCTAATATGTACTATCTGATGACTTCCCCCCCATACCAATTGACATATTTGTATAAATTTCTCCTTTAGCCTGTGACAGGGTGGATCACATTGATTTGATTTTGGAATGCTGATACAACCTTGCATACCTGAAAAAATTTCCTCTTTGTCCTGGTGTATGATTGTTTTACATTGTTGGCTTCAGTTTTCTAATATTTCATAGAAGATGGTACCTGCTCATTTACGAGAAATGTTGTTCTCAAGTTTTCCCTACTTTTAAACTCTAGTTTTGCTTTTAGGGTACTGTTGGCCTCATAAGATGAGTTGGAAAGTGTTGTCTCTGGTTATATTTTCTGGAACAGATTGTTGGGAATTAGTATGATTTCTTTCTCAAATGTTTGGAAGAATTCACTAGTAGTTTTTGTTGTAAATGAATAGTTTTTATTATAGCCACATATATGTAGCATAAAATTTACCATTTTGACAATTTTAAGTGTAAAACTCACTGGCATAAAGTACGTTCACATTTTTGGGAAGCTTTCACCACTGTCTTTCTCCCAAAGTTTTTATTATTATTATTTTTTAATTATCCCAAACTCAAACTTTATGCCCTTTGAAGAGTTACTCCTCTTCATCCTCCCTGTGCCTCCCAGTAATCTCTGTTCTACTTTCTGTTTCTTTGAATATAACTTTACCAATGTGCCATATGTATAGAGTCATGCAATATTTGTGTGCGTGTGTGTGTGTGTGTGTGTGTGAGTCGTGTGTGTCTGGCTTATTTCACTTAGCACAGTGTCTTCAAGGATCATCCATGTGGTGATCTGTATCAGTATTTCATTCATTTTTGTGAGTAATATTCACTGCATGCGTACATCACATTTTGTTACTCTATTAGTCCACTGGTAGGATTGGGACATTTTGGCTATTGTGAAGAATGCTCTTCTGACTACTGGCGTACAAATATCTGACTGAATCCCTGCTTTCAATCCTTTTGTGGATGTACCTAGGGTTGGAAATGCTGGTCATATGACAATTCAGTGTATACATTTTCTGGAGGAACCACGCTGTTTTTCACAGGAGCTGAACCATTTCTATTCTCAGCAGCAGTATGCAGGGGTTCCAATCTCTCCACATCCTAGCCAACACTTGTTACTTTTTTCTTCAATAATATCCATTTAATTGGTGTTAAGTGGTATAGCATTATGGAGTTGATTTTCATTTCCCTAATGACTAACAATGTTGAATATCTTTTCATGTACTTATTGGCTATTTGTATATCTTCTTTGGAGAAATGTCTATTCAATTCCTTCAGCCATTTATTTATGTATTTATTGCTGAGGAAGATTCACCCTGAGCTAGCATCTGTAGCCAATCTTCCTCTTTTTGCTTAAGGAAGATTTACCCTGCTCTAATATCTTCCTCTATTTTGTACGTGGGTCACTGCCACAGCAGGTCTGCACCCGGGAACAGAACCCACGCCACCAAAGCAGAGCACACCAAACTTAACCACTAACTTTGCCCATATTTTAATCCATTTGCTTGTTTTTGGTTATTAAGTTGTAGTAGCTTTCTATATATTCTAGATGTTAATCCCTTATAAGATAGAAGATTTGTAGATGTCCTCCCCATTCTATGGGTTTTCTTTTCATGCTGTTGATTGCATATTTGATGCACAAAAAGTTTAATTTTTTTGGAGTGTAGTTTATTGATTTTGTTGTGTTAAGCTGTGCTTTTGGTGCCATTGCCAAAGAAACCATTGCTAAATTCAACATCACAAAGATTTCCTCCTATGTTTTCTTCTAAACATAACATATTTTTATCTCATATTTCGTTCTGTAACCCATTCTGAGTAATTTTTTGTATATAGTGTAAAGAAAGAGTCCAAAGAACTTGAAAACACAAATGCATAAAGATACATGCACCCCTATGTTCATTGCAGCAGTATTCACAATCTCCAAGTCTTGGAATCAACCTAGGTACCCATCAAGGGACAAATGTATAAAGAACATGTGGTATATATACACAAGGGAATACCACTCAGCCATAAGAAATGATGAAATCCGGCCATTTGTGACAACATGGATGGCTCTTGGAGGGTATTATGCAAAGTGAAATAAGTCAGAAGGAGAAAATCAAATACCGTATGATCTCACTCATAAGTAGAAGATAAGAGCAACGACAAACAAACACATAGCAATGGAGATTGGATTGGTGGTTACCATAGGGGAAGGGAGGAGGGGGGAGGGCAAAAAGGGGGATTAAGCTCACACGTGAGGTGATGGGCTATAATTAGTTTTTGGATGGCGAACATGATGGAGTCTACACAGAATTAGAAATATATTACGATGTATGTCTGAAAGCCATATAATGTTATAATCCAATGTTACTGCAATAAAATAAGTTAAAAAAAAGAGTCCATTTTCATTCTTTTCCATGTGTATCCAATTTCTCTAGCACTGTTTATTGAAGACTGTCATTTCTATATTGAATATTGTTGGCATCCTTGCCAAAAATCATTTTTACATATATACATAAATATATGTTCATTTCTGTGCCCTCCATTATATTCTACTGGTTTATATTTCTGTCTTACGACAGTATCAAGCTGTTTTTATTACCGTAGTTTTGTAACAAGGTTTGAAATCAGGAATTGTGATTCGTCCAACTTTGTTCTTTTTTAACATTGTTTTGGCTGTTAGGGGTCCTTTGCAATTCCATGTGAGTTTTAAAATGGGATTTTCTAATTCATTAAAATGGTTGGCATTTTGATAGAAATTGCCTTGAATCTATGGATCACTTTGCATAGTATTCTCAATCTTAACAATTTACAGTTTTCCAGACCGTGAACATGGGATGTGGTTCATCTTATTTATATCTTCTTTGTATTGTTTTGTAGTTTGTATTTGTTTTGTAGTTTCTTGTGCACAAATATTTTGTCTCCTGGATATTCTTAACTATTTATTCTCTGTGATGCTATTGTAAACGGAATTATTTTCTTAATTTTCTTTTTCAATTGCTCAGTAATAGCATGTGGAAAAGCAAATGAATTTTGTGATTGATTTTGTATTCTGCAGCTTTGCTGAATGTATTATCTTAACAGTTTTTCTTTTTTTGTGAAGATTTATGCTTTTTTAAAAAAGAAGATAATGTCCTCTCTGAACAGAAGTCATTTTACTTCTCCCTTTTTAATTTTGTACCTTTATTTCTTTTTCTTGCCTACCTGCTCTGTTTACAACTTGCAATAAAATGTTGAATAGAAGTTGTGAAAGAAGATATGCTTTTCTTGTTTCTGATCTCAGGGCACGTTTTCAGCCTTTCGCCATTGAACATGATGTCAGTGGTGGGTTCTCATATATGGCTTTCATTAGCTTAAGGAAGTTCCTAGTTTGTTGAATGTTTTTATTATGAAAATATGCTGAAGTTTCTCATTATCTTTCTGCATCAATTGAGATGATCGTGTGCTTTTTTTCCTTTAATACTGTCAATATGATGTATTACAGGAATGATTTTCATAAATTAAACCATCCTTATATCCCAAGAATGAATTCCACTTGGTCATGGTGCAAATTTTATATAGCATGAATAAAAGCCTGCCAAATTCAGTTTGCTAGTATTTGGTCAAAGATTTTTGCATCTATATTCCTAAGGAGTGTTGGTCTGTACTTTTCTTTTCTTGCAATGTCTCTATCTGGCTTTGGTGTCAGTGCAATGCTGGCTTTATGAAATTAATTAGAAAGTATTTCCTCCTCTTGAATGTTTGGAAGAGTTTGGGAAGGATTGGTGTTAATGCTTCCAACTCCGTCTGGTGTTTTTGATCCTTAAGCCATGATGACTCCATTGGAATGCCTGGATTACAAAACTCAACTCTCCTAGGAGAGAGCGCTCTTTGGCTCATCTACTAGCCTGTTCTCTACTGCCTAAATCAGTGATGATTTAGGTGAAGGGTATGCGACACTACAATCATGGATCTATCTCTTTCTTCCTCTTTGTGTGTGTGTGTGTGTGTGTGTGTAGAAAGTACGGAAGTTATCAGTGAACTATACACAGGTAAAGCAAGTTGAAGCTGTGTTATGCAATAAAAAATGCAGAACTTAGACCAACTGGAAACAGAGAGAGAGAGAAAATTATGAAGGGAGGACATATCCAATTTGTATACATTACACAAAATGTATGCTGTTTAGATATCACATATAATATTACATATATGTAACCATCACTTGAAATATCATTTACTGATATACTAATATTCTATTGTCAAGTGGAACACACACATATCCTAGGAGAAATCTCTTCAAGATCAAGCTTATGTAAAGGTGATATCACTGCTTTCCCCAAAGTGTTCAACAATAGTTGGCACAAAAAAATAGGTTACAATATTTGTTAAAATAAGCAAAAAGAAAGTCTCAGGGAATTTATGTAGGAAAACATTGCCTTGGAAAGGTTTCGATTAAGAGTGAGGATGGATAATCAGTTTCATCTGCGTGGAAGGCACGGGGCATGTGGGATTCCTTGATATTATCAGCTACATGTGCCAGATCCGTAGATAATATATAAAAATTAACTAATTAAAGTTGTTTAAAACAGTCATCACAGCGTTACTCTTAATTTTTGATATCTACTTTTGGCTAAATTTGCAATGCTCTTGTCTCTATTCCAGCAGTTTCATCAGTTACATATAGCAAAGAAATGAAATCCGCATTTCTGACTTTATCCTCCTGGGACTCTCAGAAGAAGCAGAGTTACAGCCACTGCTCTCTTGGCTGTTCCTGTCAATGTGTCTAGTCATGTTCCTTGGGAACTCTGCTGATTTTGGCTACTATCACTGACTGTCTCCCTACCCTCCCATGTATGTCTTTCTCTCCAATGTGCCCTCTGCAGATAACTGCTCCCCCTCCACCACCATAACAAATATGTTGCTGAACATCCAAAGTCAACCTATGAAAGGCTGCCTCACCCAGGTGTGTTTTTGCTTCCTTTTTGGAGGATTAGATAACTTCCTCTTTCATTGATGGCCTCTGATCAGTGTGCAGCCATCTGTCACCCATTGCACTACACGGTCATAAGGAACCCCAGGCTCTATGGTATCATACCCTTGCATCCTGGTTTTTGAGCGTTTTGGAGACTTTATTACAGGGCTTAACCATTTTGCGACTTTCTTTTTGTACAGAGTCAGAAATCCCTCATGTTTTCTGTGAACTCAATCAGGTGATCCTCCTCGCCTGTTCTGACACTTCCCTCAATGTCCTAGTGATGAATTTTGTAGTTGGACTTGTGGGTGTTAATTCACTCACTGATACTCTTTTTTCTTGCTCTAAGATTGTAACCTCTTTTGTGAACATTTTGTTGGCTGGGGGCAAGTATAAAGCATTTTCCACTTGCAAGTCTCACGTCTCAGTGGTCTCTTTGTCCTATTGCACAGTCCTTGGAAAGCATCTTCGTTCTGTGCCGTGCAAAACTCCAGCACAAGCGCAACAGCCTCAGTGACGTAGACTATGATGAGACCCCGCTAAAACCTTTTATGTACAGTCTGAAACAGGGACATAAAGCAAGCCCTAAAAACCTCTTCAGCTAAGAAATTTTCTCTATACAGGACACTTTGCCTCAGGATTAGAGAGTTTGTCTAGAATAACAAGTCTCAAACCATGAAAGACCTAAATCGTGATACTTGTATTAGTTTATTGAAAGGTAATCTACAATTTACCTTATTTATGTAGTTCAATCTTTTAACTTTTCACATTATAAATGCCTGTTCTTCGTTAATTTCTGTAAATTATTTTTACGTCTCTTACTGTGTTCTTTGGGTTCTGTATAGACAACAGAATGCATGTATGAATTTTCTGCAGTAAAATCTTTAATCCAGGGAATTGGGTACTTATAAAATTACAGGAAGAGCTAGAAGAATGATGCTGTATTACAGTCCTTGCCAAATGAAAGCAACTGCCTCTTGGCTTATATCCCTGTGGAGAAATATTAGTTTCTTTTCAAAGACTGTGTAACAGGGGCATGAGTTTATGTTAACAATGCCAGAAAAATGTCATGTGTGAAACTGGAGTCACCATATAGTTAAGTTTATAATAGCCTTCTTCTGGTCTCCAATATCTAATTTTCTTCTGCACAGTGCAGAAAATTTAAGTGGGGGTTTAATAGAAATTATAATCTCTGACCTTTCAAACATTTATATTGTCACTAATCTCTCTGATTACCCACAGGTGTGTTATTGATTTTCTTTTAATATTTTGATAGCACCACTGTCAGGCCAGATTCCTTGGCAGTTCTTACCTTAATACTCCTCATTCACAGCTCATAGAAGCACTGTGCATGTTATGTCAACTGCCAAGTACATGTCTTTTGGTTGTGCATCCAGATGTTGGGATGTGCTTTGAAATCCTCTGTAATCTTTGTGAGAGAGTAAGGCAAACGGTTCTTTCGTTACCTGACCTCGAAGCTACCGCTTTGATTTCTAAGCGATGGGTGCATATTGTTCCACTTCTGTTGTTAGATTTGTAAGCCACGGGGGCATAGGTGCATTCTCTCATAGCCACTTTCCAATTTTGCAAAAATTGATCTAGATTTTACCAGCTCACACTTTTTAAATAGATTTTATTGAGGTCATAACAGTTTATAAGATTGTGAAATTTCAGTTGTACATTATTGTGACTCACCATGTACATGTGCCCTTTAACTCTTATGCCTGCCCCTCAATTCCCTTTCCCTCTGGTAACCACTAGTCTGTTCTCTTTAACCATGTGTTTGTTTACCTTCCACAGATGAGTGAAATCATGCAGTGTTTGTCTTTATCTGGCTTATTTTCACTTAACATTACACCCTCATGCTCCATCCATGTTGTTTCAAATGCGACAATCTTGTCCTTTTTAGTGGCTCAGTAATATTCCATTGTATATCTACACCACCTCTTCTTTATCCAGTCCTCAGTTGAAGGACACTTGGGTTGCTTCCACATCTTGGCTATCGTGAATAAGGCTGCAATGAACATATGGGTGCATAATTCTCTTTGAATTGCTGATTTCAAGTTCTTTGGATAACTATCCCGGTGTGGAATAACTGGATCACATGGTATATCTATTTTTAATTTTTTGAGAAATCTCCATAGTTTTCCATAGTGGCTGCACCAGTTTGCATTCCCACCAGCAGTGTATGAGGGTTTCCTTTTTCTCCACAACCTCTCCAACATTTGTTGTTTTTTGTCTTGGTAATTATAGCCATTCTGACAGGGGTAAGGTGACATCTCATGGTAGTTTTGATTTGCATTTCCCTCATAATTAGTGATGTTGAACATGTTTTCCATGTGCCGGTTGGCCATCTGTATATCTTCTTTGGAAAAACATCTGTTCATATCCTCTCTGCATTTTTTGATCAGGTTGGTTTTTGTTGTTGTTGAGTTCTGTGAGTTGTTTCTACATTTTGGAAATTAACCCTTTGTCAGATATATGATTTGCAAATATTTTCTCCAAGTTGGTGGGTTGTCTTTTTGTTTTGTGCATGGTTTCCTTTGCCTTGAGGAAACATTTTAGTTTGATGTAGTCCCATTTGTTTACTTTTTCTTTTGTTTCCCTTGCCTGAGTAGACATGATGTTCAAAATGATGCTGCTGAGACCAATGTCAAAGAGCATACTGCTTGTATTTTCTTCTAGGAGTATTACGGTTTCAGGTCTTACATTCAGGTCTTTAATCCATTTTGAATTAATTTCTGTGTCTGGTGTTAGAAAATAGGCTAATTTCATTCTTTTGCATATGGCTGTCCAGTTTTCCCAACATCATTTATTGAAAGAACTTTCCTCTCTCCGTTGTGTGTTCTTGGCTCCATTGTAACATATTAGCTATCTATAGGTCTTTGGTTTTATTTCTGAACTTTCAATTCTGTTCCACTGATCTCTGTGTGTGTGTGTGCTTGTGTGTATGTTTTGTGCCAGCACTATGCTGTCTTGATTCCCATAGCTTTGTAGTATATTTTGAAGTCAGGGATTGTGATATCTCCAGCTATGTTCTTTTTTCTCAGGATTGTTTTGGCTATTTGGGGTCTTCTGTTGTTCCCTATAAATTTTGGGATTCTTTGTTCTATTTCTGTGAAGAACGTCATTGGAATTCTGTTTGGGATTGCATTGAATCTGTAGATTCCTTTTGGTAATATGGCCATTTGAACTATGTTTATTCTTCCAATCCATGAGCATGGAATATCTTTCCATTTTTTTATATCTTCTTCAACTCCTTTCAATACTGTCCTATAGTTTTAAGTGTAAAGGTCTTTCACCTCTTTGGTTAAATTTATTCTTTTACTTTATTCTTTTTTTGGGATACTAAATGGAATTGTATTCTTGACTTCTCTTTCTGCAAGTTCATTGTTAGTATATAGAAATGTAACTGATGTCTGTAAGCTGATTTTGTATCCTGCAACTTTGCTGTAGTTGTTGATTATTTCTTATAGTTTTCGGATGAATTCTTTAGGGTTTTCTATAGATGGAATCATGTCATTGGCAAACAGCGATAGTTTCACTTCTTCCTTTCCAGTTTGGATCTTTTCATTTCTTTTTCTTACTGAATTACTCTGGCTAAAATCTCCAGTACTATGTTGAATAGGATTGGCGAGAGTGGGCACCCTTGTCTTGTTCCTTCATTGGAGGGATGGTTTTCAGTTTTTCACCATTAAGTACGATATTGGTTGTGGGTTTGTGGTATATGGCCTTTATTATGTTGAGGTACTTTCCTTCTATACCAATTTTATTCACAGTATTTCTTTTTTGCAGGAAGATTAGCCCTGAGCTAACATCTGCCAATTCTCGTCTTTTTGCTGAAGCATGCTCGCCCTAAGCTCGCATCCATGCCCACATTCCTCTACTTCATAAGTGGGATGCCTACCACAGCATGGCTTGCCAAGCACTGCCATGACTGCACCCGGGATCCAAACTCGCAAACCCCGGGCTGCCAAAGCAGAACGTGTGCACTTAACCACTGCGCCACTGGGCCAGCCCCAAAAGTTTTTATCGTAAACAGATGTTTGGTCTTGTCAAATTCTTTCTCTATTGAGATGCTCATGTGATTTTTCTTCCTCATTTGGTCAATGTCATGTATCACATCGATTGACTTGCGGATGTTGAACCATCCTTTCGTCCCTGGTATAAATCCCCCTTGATCATGGTGTATGATCTGTTTAATGTATTGCTGGTTTGATTTCTGAATATTTTTTGAGGATTTTTGCATTTATGTTCATCAGCCATATCGGCCTTTAATTTTTCTTCTTTGTGTTGTCCTTGTCTGGTTTTGGTATGGGGGTAATGTTGGCCTTGTAGAGTTACATGACCTCAGGGGTTACCATTGAATTACAAAATGGATGGGAGGCCTCAGCAGGAACTGACTTCAGGATCTGGTGGTGTTTGAAGCTGGGCGCTAATTTTCTGGCTATGGGTGTAGGGGCTGGTGTCGCATTCCAGGGAGAAGGATGGCTCCCTGTGTTCTTGGGGGAAACCAGACCCAGGGAAGAGAAGAAATGACGGTTTCCTTTCACAATGGACTTGGGAGGGGAAACATTTAGCCCAGAAGAGACAGTCATGATCCTGAGGTCACCGGAAGAAGCTGCCTCTGCCTCCACCAAGCAGAAAGCCCTCCTTCATGGACTCACTTGATCCAAATGACACCAAGAAGGAGGAAACCATGATATGCCCTTCCAGGTGGGAGATCTGTGACGTTGGAGACTGTCCCTGGGAGGCTCTGAAAGGCCTCACGGAGGTGACATTTGCTGTGAGCAGAGTGCCAGATGAGAGGCACGCCTGCCTGTGTCTGGGAACAGTTTGAGTGTCAGGGAGAAGGCACCGCTCGTGCAGAGACTCATAGGAAGAAGTGGGTCTGACCAGACAAGGTCAGAGAGGTGGCGATGTGGCTGGAAGGAGCCTGAGAAAACAGAGGAGGTCAGACGGGGTCACAGCAGGGCTGGATGGCAGGAACTGGCAGACTGTGCTTTTTTCTGTTGCTCTCTGACGGCATTGCTCTAAGACATTCCACCTAGAAAGAACCAATCCTTAAGATCTCACAAAGTCTGTGTGCCAGGAATGGGGCACAGCTTAGCTGGGTGCCTCTGCCTCAAGGTCTCTGTGAAGCAGGGGCTGCGGCTTTATTGCGGTTCGACTCGGGGAGAGTTTGCTCCCAAGTTCACTCACATGTGTGTTGACAGGGTTTGTTCGGACTGAAAGTCTGAGTTCCTGCCTGTCTGTCGGCCGATCATTCCCTCCGTTCTCTCCTAGGGAGCCTCTTCACAGGGCAACTGAAAACATGCCCACTTGCTCCGCCAAGTTCCAGAGATATAAGAGCTGGAGAGAGAGAGAGATGGAAACAGGAGGAAGGAAAGAAGGAGGGTGCTGAAGATTGTGAGTAAGAAGGAAGGCCAGGCTTTTTGTTATTAGCCCCGGGTTGTGTACCATCCCATCACCTTGGCTGCATTCTATTCAGAAGTCACTTCCTAATGACTGTGCGGTTCCACAAGGATGTGCACAGCAGGAGACAGTGAGCACCGGGAGCCGTGGTGGAGGCTGCCCTCCACATAGGCCAACATGAGGCACTTGGTTCTGACTCTAAGGGAAACAGGAGACCGTGGAATCTTTCATGCCAGTGACTGGCAATATCTGAACTTCCTCTAATTTCAACCCGTTAAAGGTGCAGACATGGAAATGAGGCCCAGAGGGGCAGGGACTTGCTCAAGGTCCAAGAGCTGTGACACAGGCCTGTTTTAAGGAGTACTCCACACGATAGCCCACCCCTTCTTGTCATTCTTTCATCTCTAAGTGTGTGCATCAGACACACGTGAAACCAGAC
>NC_060272.1:82092786-82100479 GCF_021613505.1 Equus quagga
ACGGTGAAGTGGGTCATGTGAGAAGAAAGGCAAGTGACCTCTAATGGATGGCCAGCAAGGAAATGGGATTTCAGTCCTACAACCACAAGGAAGTGAATTACTCCCACAAGCTGAATGAGCTTGGAATTGGATTCCTCCTCAGTCACTTCAGAGGAGCCCAGCCTGGCCAACACCTTGATTTTAATCGTGTAAAACCCTAAGCCGAGAAGCCAGCCGATCTCATCGAGACGTATGATCTGCAGAACTGTGAGTTAATAAATAAATGTGGTTTTAAGTAGCTAAACCTGTGGTAATTTGTTACATAGCAATAGAAACCTAATACTGATTGTGTGAGTCCTAGGGAGATTGATGTGAAATTTTACTTGTACACATAATTAATAAATGTCTACATGTGAAATCTCAGTGAAGAAGGGAGGATGTAAAATATTCAGTGGCTTCTCTTTATAAATATTTAAAAATAGCAAATTTCATTAACATAGTTTTATTTTTAATACCATAATAGCTAATACTACTACTACAATTGTTATTCTTATTTGTGTCTAAAGCACTTCTAGTGATCTTTTATTGATACTAAAACCTGACTGAGTCACATAAGTATTACATCATTTATGCCAAGCTGTGTAGCCACAGTCAAGGTGGTCATTGTCATCCCCACATTACAGGTGAGTAGATTCAGAGTCAGGGAGTTTACGTGATTTCCCAAAACTCTAGAAATTTTAAATAGCAGGGATTGAAAGGTGGGACTCCATGGAATTTTCAGGGGTATTTAACATATATTATGTCTTTACACATCATTCTTCCTCCACCAGACTTCTCTGTTTCATTTATAAGAATTCTGTGGAGTGGTTTTCAATAGGGTCTATCTCCAGTTCCTCTCCTTACCCTTTCTCTGTTAGACTCAACTGGTCACTAGGATAAAGCAATACCCTAACCAAAGTGCTTGTGTCCATATTCTCAGTGACATCCACACTGAATAATGGACAGTCATTAGAGTTCACATTAACAGGTTTTTCTGTGCCATTCGATGCCACTGAGAACCTCCCTTCTCTTTCCTGAAAAAACCAGCCATCATGTTTTCCCTCCCTCTCCACCTGCCACCCCTGCTTGGATTCTTTTGCTGTTTTCTCCTCTCCTCCACCACCACCATGGGACAAATCAATGGTCTCACGTGTGGGACCTATTCCCTCTTTCTCAGCTAACTCTCAATGTGTTCTTGCACTGGGTGGCTCATTACTTTAATTAAATTACATTAATATGCTTACTGATTCCAAATGCATATCTCTAGCCTAGACTTTCCTCCTGAAACTCCATATTTGCAAATTAATCTGTCAAACAACATTTGGATATTTAACATTGATCACAACACTGATTTGTCCAAAACCCAAGTCCTTACATTGTGCCCCAACTGCAGCTTTATTGCTCAATGTAAACAGCAATTTCATTTTGCCAATTCTGGAGATTTAAATCTTGGAGTCATTCATGACTTCTCTCTTTCTCTGGCACCTGATATCTACTCCAACAGCAAATCTTGCCAGGACTACTGTGAAAACATACTAAGAATCTGTCCATTTCTCAGCACCTTTGGTATGATCATAATCATCTCTGATTGAATTACTGGAAAGTCTCCTGTCTGCTCCCTACTTCAAGGCTTGCCCATCTGTAGCTTGTTCTCAATAAAGCATACAGAGTGATCTCCACAAAACATTAATCCAATCATGTTATTCCTCCATTTACAGCTTTTCTTGATTTCCTGTTTCACTCAGAAGTAAACACTCCTGCTCACAGTGGCATGCTTGTAGGGTCCTGCACTATTGACTCTCTCCTCAGTCACTCTTCTGCAGCTGCACAGCCCTCCTCATAGCTCCTGGAACACATCCTCCATCCTTCCATCTCAGGCCTCGGCATTCATCATTTCTGTTGCCTGGAATACCCTCCTCCAGATCAGATATTTGCTGAGTCATCCTCTACTGAGTGAGATATTCCGTGATCATCAATTCAAAATTAGATGACCTACCCTTGGAATTTCTGGTCACCCTTACCATTCTTCTTCTCTTTTTCTTTTTTCAGTATTCTGTATCCACTAATATTCTTTGTATTTTGTATAATTTAAGTAAAGATGCGCAATGTGAAGCTATAGATTTGTAGGAATTTGTTCTTGTTGTTCAGTGATATATTCCAATGCTTAGAAAAGTGACTGGCATAGAATAGAACGTATTTGTTGAATTGATTAATTAATTATTTAATTCAGCAAAAAGAAATGTAAATATGAAGACACTGATTCTGAGAGTGTAATGACTTGCAACAATTCACACAGCTGGTATACTTTCTTTGCCTATCAGAATATGGATCAAATCATTGAAAAGGACAGCTGATATGGATTTACTCTATTGGAGAAAGCTGTTTCCCTGTAAGTAGTGAAACCAGTATTTAGCCACATTCTGTTTTCACTTCCTGGTATAAAGTGAATTAAAACAGAAATTTAAAAAATGAGAATATACTGTTTTAAAGAACAATAAAATCAGACTGAACAAACTAACTTATGACACTATGGTAATTCCTATTTAAAATAATTGATTGAAGGTTTTTGGCTTTATTGATTCTCTAATTTAAGCAACTCATCAAACTGACATATAAGGAAATAAACCAAACTGTCATAATTTGATACTCTATATTTCTTTATATAAATGATTTTGTTCTGTTTTCAAAAATACTTCATTTAGTCCTCCAAACAATACTTTTTTTTAGCATTTTATAAAAAGGACATGGAGATTTAATGGAACTGATGTTATTCATATCTCAGCTAAGAAGAGATGGACTGCACTTTCAAGCCCACTGCTCTAACCAAATGTAACTTATATGGGTGTCTGTGACTCTGATATTCTATAAGACTTTCCACAAGTATCCCAATCCTAAATACCTGCCAAGTGTTCTTCTAGGAGTTTTATGGTTTCAGGTCTTACATTCAAGCCTTTAATGCGTTTAGAGTTAATTTTTGTGCATGTTATAAGGTAATGATCTACTTTCATTCTTTTGCACATGGCTGTCCAGTTTCCCCAACACCATTTATTGAAGAGATTTTCCTTTCTCCATTGCATATTGTTGGCTCTTTGGTCAAAGATGCGGTGTCCATAGACATATGTGTGTGTTTTTTTTCTGGATGCTCAATTCTGTTCCATTGATCTGTGTGTTTGTTTTTCTGCCAGTACCATGCTGTTTTGAGTACTATAGCTTTGTAGTATATTTTGAATTCAAGGAGTGTGATACCTCCACCTTTGCTTTTTCTCTAAGGATTGCTTTGGCTATTCGAGGTCTTTTGTTGTTTCATATAAATTTTAGGATTTTTTTGTTCTATTTCTTTGAAGAACGTCATTGGTATTCTGATTGCGATTGCATTGAAACTGTAGATTGATTTAGGTAATAAGGACATTTTAACTATGTTTACTCTTCCAATCCATGAGCATGGAGTATCTTTCGATTTCTGTACGTCTTCTTTCATTTCTTATAGTTTTCAGAGTACAGGTCTTTCACACTCTTGATGAAATTTATTCCTAGGCATTTTATTCTTTTTGGGGGGATTGCATTCCTTATTTCTCTTTCTGCTAGTTTGTTATTAGTATATAGAAAAGCAACTGTTTTTTGTATGTTGATTTTGTACCTTGCAACTATGCCATATTGATTTACTATTTCTAATAGATTTTTGATGGATTCTTTAGGGTTTTCTATATTTACAATTATGTCATCAGCAAATAATGGTGGTTTCTTAATTTCCAAATTGGATCTCTTTTGTGTCTTTTTATTGCCTAATAGCTCTGGCTAAAACTTCCAGTACGATGTTGAATAAGAGTAGTGAGAGTGGTCACCCATGTCTTATTCCTGTTCTCAGAGGAATAACTGTCAGTTTTTCACCATTGAGTATTATATTGGCAGTGGATTTGTCATATATTGTCTTTACTATGTTGAAGTAATTTTTTTCTATACCCATTTTATTGAGAGTTTTAATCATAAATTTATGTTTCTTCTTGTCAAGTGTTTTCTCTGCATCTACTGAGACCAAAAACCATAACACTTCTAGGAGAAAATATAGGCAGTAGGCTCTTTGACATCAGTTTTAGCAGTATCTTTTTGAATATGGTGTCTACTCAGGCAAGGGAAACAAAAATATAAATAAATAAACGGGATTCCATCAGACTAAAAAGCTTCTGTATGTCAAAAGAAACCATGAATGAAAAGAAAAGAAAACCCACCAACTGGGAGAAAACATTTGGAAATAATATACCCAACAAGAGGTTAATTTCCAAACTATAAAAAGAACTCATACCAGTCAATAAAAAAGAAATGGACAGCCCAATCAATAAATGGGCAGAGGATTGCATCAGATATGTTTTTCCAAAGAAGATATACACATGGCAAAAAGATACATAAAAAGGTGTTTAACATCACTGACTATTAGGAAATGAAAGTCAAAACTACCGTAAGATATCACCTCACACTTGTCATAATGGATATTATTAATAACAAGAAATAACAAATGTTTGAGATGACGTGGAGAAAAGTGAAACATCTTATACCATTGATAGGAATACAAAATGCAGCATCCACTATGGAAAACAGTGTGGAGATTACTCAAAAAGTTAAAAATAGAAATGCCATATGACCCATCTATTCCACTACTGAGTATTTATCCAAAGAACATTAAATCAATAATTCAAAAAACTTATGCACCCTTATGTTTGTTGCTGCATTAGTCACAATAGCCAAGACATGGAAGGAGCCCAAATGCCCATCAACAAATGAATGAATAAAGGTGGTATGTATATATATATATATATATATATATACAATAGAATACTACTCAGCCATTAAAAAGACATAATCGTGCCATTTGCAACAACATGGATGTACCTTGAGAGTCTCATATTAAGCAAAATATCAGACAAAGTAAAATACTGTATGATTTCACTCATATGTGGATGATAAAGAGATGCATACATAAGGAGAATATATCAGTGGTTTTCAGAGCAGAAGGGGGTGGGGACGGCAAAAGTGGTAAAGGGGTGCATATGTATGGTGATGTATAAAAACTAAACTATTGGTGGTGTACATGATGTAGTTAATACAGAAACTAAAATATAAGAATGTACACCTGAAATTTACACAATGCTATAAGCCAATAGGACTTTGATAAAATAAAATTTAAAAAGGAAAATAAAAATAACCTTCTAAATTTATTTCAAAAATAGTGAAAGTTATAAGCATAAGATGTTACTCTAAATGTTTCTGAAAGAAAACCCCAAATTCTTCATTCTTTGAGTGAACAGCCATAGCTATGGACACGTACATGAGTAGATTACCTAAGTGGATAAAAGTGGAAGACATTAACATCTGGCAACATTTTATCTTAGAGTAGATTATTGAATAAATCACCTGGATTATATTTCCCCTCTCACTCTAAAAATGGCCACATTTATTATTTTTTAAAAAGCAGGTAAATGATTAGTTTAATTTTTATAGAAATGGCAGGCCTTGGTGTCGGTCACTGAGTATATTTTTGGTACTGGGGAAAAAAGGAAAAGGTAGGTATAAAAATTAAAATAAATTATTTGAGAATATATTCTTCCTAAGATTTGTATTGTAGATAATTTTAACATTGAATGTGTGCTAATAGATGCTCATTTTATTTTATTTTTATTGATATTTTTGGTGAGGAAGATTGGCTGTGAGCTAACATCTGTGCCAATCTTCCTCTATTTTTACTATATGGGTCACCACCACAGCATGGATTGATGAGTGGTGTAGGTCCACACTAGGGATCTGAACCTGCCAATCCAAGGCCATCAAAGTGGAGTGCATGAACTTAACCACGATGCCACTGGGCCTCCCCTAAAATGTCATTTTGAATATGTTTTGAGATATAGTAAGATAAGATGATGATAGTTATTATTGAAAGGGCAAAGTTTCTGTGTATTTACTGTGTGAAATTTAGAAAATTAATTTCTTGCTGACCCTTAGTTTGTTCACAAGGAAATGAGCATCATCATCATCATCATCATCATATCTTTTACTTTTATATAGATGTATTACAGAAAAAATGGGACAAATTAAATACAAATGATTTGTAAATTCCTTCACTTAGTGACACCAACTGTGTCCAGTGCTGTTTAGTCACTGTACTTGTATGAGGATATGAGTGATTTAGTTCAGAAACCCCTGAATAATTCGTTAGGAAGGAAGGAAATTGAAACGTGCCAAGAAAATTTCTGTTGCAGTGGATTCTATCATGATAACATAAATCTGTCAATAGTGAATTTCCCAATTCACTTGGGATTTACTGTCTTCATGGAGGATTAAAAAAAATATTTTCTTTTCCCTATTATTTGCCTACTCTATAATCTCAAATAGATTGTTAGCATGCTGCATGGGGCCCTCATAATTCCTTCCCAGTGTGTCTGGAATAGGCATGTGATATAGGGGAAAAAGTTAGCATTTGCCTTAAAACTTAACAGGCAAATTCTAAGCTGACCAACTTAAAACATTATTTATATGCTTGGTTATTGACCGAAATGAGCTACCAATTACTTTTTTGATTGGCCATCACTGAATACACCAATCTAGTCATTTACAGATAGACTGTGAGGGTTTAAGAAGTATTTTTCAGCCAACATAGTGTACACTGTTCTTTCTCTGTTTAATCTCATATAAACCATCAAATAAATTTTAATTAAAAAAAAAATTTAAGTTTTTGTCTTTAATGTGAGCTAATTTATATGATTCTCTGGTGTCCTTTCTGATTCTGATGCTAGGATTTATAATTAAGAGGCATCCCACATAAGTTGTAGGACACCCTTTTTCATAAAAAGAATAAATGCTTAAGTAGTTTTTCTCCAAAAACTACTGTCTGTCCCCTTGGCTGCATATTGACCACTCCCTTCCCCACCAGGCACCCAGCCTCTCCTCCAGAAGACCCAGGGCTAGGCATTGGCACTTCCCCTTCAGCCCCTCAGCCACCTCCTTCGGGGCGCTGCTCTGCTGGAATACCCTCATCTCTAATGGTCTCTCCCTGGTGGCTCACTCCCTCTCCTCCAGCCACTTCAGCTGCAGTCGCTCCTCTTCGGCAAGGAAGCCATGATACTTCTCCAATCCAACCTAAGTTGCTGCTCTGCATTTCCACTTTCTCCTTGAATGACACAGTAAATCAAATCATCAATGATGGGGGCACAGTGTCTGGCTTCTTTCTTCATGTATAGGACAGTGAAGATGGAGAAGGCAACATCCTGAGTGATCTGCACTCCATAACTCTGTGAACAGATTGGGTACATTTTAACAACATGCAGAAATAAGAGGCCACTTATATGAGAAGGGGCCTGGTAGAATTTTCAAACTCAGAGTTGGAGAAAGACTATTGGATTTGGTTTCCCATTTTTCCATGGACTTATAGGCATGGCATGTCAACTTAAAAATCAAATTCACTTCTTATTTTACTCTCAAAATGAGTTTGTTCAGGAATAGCTGAAAGAATTGCAATTCAGGATGTGCATGCTGTGGAGAGCCACAGGCAAATCTGGAAAAAGGAGTGGAGCTTGGTTTTATAGAGAAAAACAGGGAGCAGGGAGGGGCTTTTCTAAATAAAAGTCCATTGAGGGAAAGTAACAGTTCAGGGCAGGAACAGCTTCTCATTGACTGAGCTACAGCATTT
>NC_060272.1:82100579-82107769 GCF_021613505.1 Equus quagga
CATAAGTATTACATCATTTGTGCCAAGCTGTGTAGCCACAGTCAAGGTGGTCATTATCACCCCCACATTATAGGTGAGTAGAGTCAGAGTCAAGGAGTTTATGTGATTTCCCAAAACTCTAGAAATTTTAAATAGCAGGGATTGGAAAGTGGGTCTCCATGGAATTGTCAGGGCTATTTAACATATATTATGTCTTTACACATCATTCTTCCTCCACCACACTTCTCTGTTTCATTTATAAGAATTCTGTGGAGTGGTTTTCAATAGGGTCTATCTCCAGTTCCTCTCCTTACCCCTTCTCACTTAAACTCAATTGGTCACTAGGATAGAGCAATACCCTAACCAAACTGCTCGTGTCCATATTCCCAGTGTCCTCCACACTGAAGAACGGACAGTCATTAGAGTTCACATCAAAAGGTTTTTCTGTAGCATTCGATGCCACTGAGAACCTCCCTTCTCTTTCCAGAAGAAACCAGTCATCATGTTTTGCCTCCCTCTCCACTTGCCACCCGTGCTTGGATTCTTTTGCTGTTTTCTCCTCTCCTCCGCCACTACCATGGGACAAATCAATGGTCTCAGGACTGGGACCTATTCCCTATTTCTCAGCTCACTCGCAATGCGTTCTTGGGCTGGGTGGCTCATTACTTTAATTAAATTACATTCATGAGCTTACTGATTCCAAATGCATATCTCTAGCCTAGACTTTTCTCCTGAAACTCCGTATTTGCAAACTAATTTGTCAAACAACATTTGGATATTTAACATTGATCACAACACTGATTTGTCCAAAACCCAAGTCCTTACATTCTGCCCCAACTCCAGCTTTATTGCTCAATGAAAACAGCAATTTCATTTTGCCAATTCTGGAGACTTAAATCTTGGAGTCATTCATGACTTTTCTCTTTCTCTGACACCTGATATCTACTCCAACAGCAAATCTCACCAGGACTACTGTGAAAACATACTAAGGATCTGTCCATTTCTCAGCACCTTTGGTATGATCACAATCATCTCTGATTGAATTACTGGAAAGTCTCCTGTCTGCTCCCTACTTCAAGGTTTGCCCATCTGTAGTTTGTTCTCAATAAAGCATACAGAGTGATCTCCACAAAACATTAATCCAATCATATTATTCCTCCATTTACAGCTTTTCTTGATTTCCTATTTCACTCAGAAGTAAACACTCCTGCTCACAGTGGCATGCTTGTAGGGTCCTGCATCATTGACTTTCTCCTCAGTCACTCTTCTGCAGCTGCACAGCCCTCCTCATAGCTCCTGGAACACATCTTCCATCCTTTGATCTCAGGCCTCAGCACTGATCATTTCTGTTGCCTGGAATGCCCTCCTCCAGATCAGATATTTGCTGAGTTATCCTCTACTGAGTGAGAAATTCCGTGATCATCAATTCAAAATTAGATGGCCTACCCTTGGAATTTCTGGTCACCCTTACCGTTCTTCTTTTTTTTTTTCTTTTTTGAGTATTCTGTATCTACTAATATTCTTTGTATTTTGTATAATTTAAGTAAAGATGTGCAATGTGAAGCTATAGATTTGTAGGAATTTGTGCTTGTTATTCAGTGATATATTCTAATGCTTAGAAAAGTGACTGGCATAGAAGAGAACGTATTTGTTGAATTGATTAATTAGTTATTTAATTCAGCAAAAAGAAATGGAAATATGAAGACACTGATTCTGAGAGTGTAATGACTTGCAACAATTCACACAGCTGGTATACTTTCTTTGCCCATCAGAATATGGATCAAATCATTGAAAAGGACAGCTAATATGGATTTTCTCTATTGGAGAAAGCCGTTTCCCTGTAAGTAGTGAAACCAGTATTTAGCCACATTCTGTTTTCAATTCCTGGTATAAAGTGAATTAAAACAGAAATTTAAAAAATAATGAGAATATAGTGTTTTAAAGTACAATAAAATCAGACTGAACAAACTAACTTATGACACTATGGTAATTCATATTTAAAAATAATTGATTGAAGGTTTTTGGCTTTATTGATTCTCTAAACAATTCATCAAATTGACATATAAGGAAATAAACCAAACTGTCATAATTTGATACTCTATATTTCTTTATATAAACGATTTTGTTCTGTTTTCAAAAATACTTCACTTAGTCCTCCAAACAATACTTTTTTTTTTAGCATTTTATAAAAAAGGACATGGAGATTTAACGGAACTGATTTTATTCATATCACATCTAAGAAGAGATGAACTGCACTTTCAAGCCCACTGTTCTAACCAAATGTAACTTATATGGGTGCCCGTGACTCTGATGTTCTATAAGACTGTCCACAAGTATCCCAATCCTAAATACCTCCCAAGTGTTCTTCTAGGAGTTTTATGGTTTCAGGTCTTACATTCAAGCCTTTAATGCATTTAGAGTTAATTTTTGTGCATGTTATAAGATAATGATCTACTTTCATTCTTTTGCACATGGCTGTCCAGTTTCCCCAACACCATTTATTGAAGAGATTTTCCTTTCTCCATTGCATATTCTTGGCTCTGTTCAAAGATGTGGTGTCCATAGACATACGTGTGTGTGTTTTCCTGGACTCTCAGTTCTCTTCCATTGATCTGTGTGCCTGTTTTTCTGCCAGTACCACGCTGTTTTTAGTACTATAGCTTTGTAGTATATTTTGAATTCAAGGAGTGTGATACCTCCACCTTTGCTTTTTCTCTAAGGATTGCTTTGGCTATTCAAGGTCTTTTGTTGTTTCACATAAATTTTAGGATTTTTTTGTTCTATTTCTTTGAAGAATGTCATTGGTATTCTGATTGCGATTGCATTGAAACTGTAGATTGATTTAGGTAATAAGGACATTTTAACTGTGTTTACTCTTCCAATCCATGAGCATGGAGTATCTTTCCATTTATGTATGTCTTCTTTCATTTGTTATAGTTTTCAGAGTGAGTATAGGTCTTTCACATCCTTGGTGAAATTTATTCCTAGGCATTTTATTCTTTTTGGGGGGATTGCATTCCTTATTTCTCTTTCTGCTAGTTTGTTATTAGTATATAGAAATGCAACTGGTTTTGTATGTTGATTTTGTACCCTGCAACCATGCCATATTGATTTACTACTTCTAAAAGTTTTTCTATGGATTCTTTAGGGTTTTCCATATATATAATTATGTCATCAGCAAATGATGGTGGTTTCTTAATTTCCAAATTGGATCCCTTTTATTTCTTTTTATTGCCTAATTGCTCTGGCTAAAACTTCCAGTACTGTGTTGAATAAGATTGGTGAGAGTCGGCACCCTTGTCTTATTCCTGTTCTCAGAGGAATAGCTGTCAGTTTTTGACCATTGAGTATTATATTGGCAGTGGATTTGTCATATATTGTCTTTACTATGTTGAAGTACGTATTTTTCTATACCAATTTTATTGAGAATTTTAATCATAAATTTATGTTTTTTCTTGTCAAGTGCTTTCTCTGCATCTACTGAGACTAAAAACCATAAAACTTCTGAAGAAAACATAGGCAGTAGGCTCTTTGACATCAGTTTTAGTATTATCTTTTTAAATACTGTGTCTACTCAGGCAAGGGAAATAAAAGAATAAATGGGATTCCGTCCAACTAAAAAGCTTCTGTATGTCAAAAGAAACCATGAATGAAATGAAAAGAAAACCCTTCAACTGAGAGAAAACATTTGCAAATAATATACCCAACAAGAGGCTAATTTCCAAACTATATAAATAACTCATACAAGTCAATAAGAAAGAAATGAACAGCCCAATCAATAAATGGGCAGAGGATTGCATCAGATATTTTTTAAAAAGAAGATATACACACGGCAAAAAGGTACATAAAAAGATGCTTAACATCACTGACTATTAGGGATATGAAAATCAAAACTACCATGAGATATCACCTCACACTTGTCATAATGGATATAATTAATGACAAGAAATAGCAAATGTTTGAGACGACGTGGAGAAAAGTGAACCATCATATACTGTTGATAGGAATATAAAATGGAGCATCCACTATGGAAAACAGTGTGGAGATTTCTCAAAAAGTTAAAAATGCAAATTCCATATGATCCAGCTATTCCACTACTGGGTATGTATCCAAAGAAGATTAAATCAACAATTCAAAAAGACTTATGCACCCTTATGTTTGTTGTAGCATTATTCACAATAGCCAAGACATGGAAGCAGCCCAAATGCCCATCAACAGATGAATGAATAAAGGTGGTATATACATACACAATAGAATCCTACTCAGCCATTAAAAAGATATAATTGTGCCATTTGTGACAACATGGATGTACCTTGAGGGTCTTATATTAAGCAAAATGTCAGACAAAGTAAAATACTGTATGATTTCACTCATATGTGGATGATAAAGAGATGCGTAGATAAGGAGAATAGATCAGTGGTTATCAGAGGAGAAGGGGGTGGGGGAGGGCAAAAGTGGTAAAGGGGCGCATATGTATGGTGATGTATAAAAACTAAACTATTGGTGGTGAACATGATGTAGTTAATACAGAAACTAAAATATAAGAATGTACACCTGAAATTTACACATTGTTATAAGCCAATAGGGCTTTGATAAAATAATTTTTAAAAAGGAAAATAAAAATAATCTTCTAAATTTATTTGAAAAATAGTGAAAGGTATAGACATAAGATGTTACTCTAAATGTTTCTGTAAGAAAACCCCAAATTCTTCATTCTTTGAGTGAACAGGCCATAGCTATGGACACGTATATGAGTAGATTACCTAAGTGGATAAAAGTGGAAGGCATTAACATCTGGCAACATTTTATCTTAGAGTAGATTATTGAATAAATCACCTGTATTATATTTCCCCTCTCACTCTAAAAGTAGTCACTTGTTGTATTATTTTTTAAAAAGCAGGTAAATGATTAGTTTAATTTTTTATGGAAATGGCAGGCCTTGGTGTTGGTCACTGAGTAAAATGTATCTTTTTGGTACTGGGGAAAAAAGGAAAAGGTGGGTATAAAAATTAAAATAAATTATTTGAGAATATATTCTTCCCAAGATTTGTATTGTAGATAATTTTAACGTTGAATGTGTGCTAATAGATGCTCATTTTATTTTATTTTTATTGTTATTTTTAGTGGGGAAGATTGGCTCTGAGCTAACATGTGCACCAATCTTCCTCTATTTTTTCTATGTGGGTCACCACCACATCATGGCTTGATGAGTGGTGCAGGTCCACACTGAGGATCTGAACCTGCCAATCCCAGGCCACCAAAGTGGAGTGCATGAATTAACCACTATGCCACTGGGCCAGCCCCTAAATTGTCATTTTAAATATGTTTTGAGATATAGTAAGATAAGATGATGATAGTTATTATTGAAAGGGCAAAGGTTCTGTGTAATTACTATGTGAAATTTAGAAAATTAATTTCTTTCAGACCCTTAGTTTGTTCACAAGGAAATGAGTATCATCACCATCATCATCATCATTGCTTTTACTTTTATATAGATATATTAATGACAAAAATGGGACAAATTAAATACAAATGCTTTGTAAATTCCTTCACTTAGTGACACCAACTGTGTCCAGTGCTGTTTAGTCACTGTACTTGTATGAGGACATGAGTGATTTAGTTCAGAAACCCCTGAATAATCCATTAGGAAGGAGGTAGATTGAAATGTGCCAAGAAAATTTCTGTTGCAGTGGATTCTGTCATGATAACATAAATCTGTCAATAATGAATTTCCCAATTTACTTGGGATTTACTGTCTTCATGGAGGATTAAAAACAAATCTTTTATTTTCCCTATTATTTGCCTACTCTATAATCTCAAATAGATTGTTAGCATGCTGCATGGGGCCCTCATAATTCCTTCCCAGTGTGCCTGGAATAGGCATGTGATATAGGGGAAAAACTTAGCATTTGCCTTAAAATTTAACAGGCAAATTCTAAGCTGAACAACTTAAAACATTATTTATATGCTTGGTTATTGACTGAAATGAGCTACCAATTATTTTGTTGATTGGCCATCACTGAATACACCAGTCTAGTCATTTACAGATTGACTGTGAGGTTTTAAGAAGTATTTTTCAGCCAACATAGTGTACGCTGTTCTTTCTCTGTTTAATCTCATGTAAACCATCAAATTAATTTTAATTTTTTAAAAATATTTATGTTTTTGTCTTTAATGTGAGCTATTTTATATGATTCTCTGGTGTCATTTCTGATTCTGATGCTAGGATTTAGAATTAAGAGGCATCTCACATAAATTCTAGCACACACTTTTTCATAAGGAGAATAAATGCTTAAGTAGTTTTTCTCCAAAAGCCACTGTCTGTCCCCTTGGTTGCATATTGACCACTCCGTTCCCCACCAGGCACCCAGCCTCTCCTCCAGAAGACCCAGGGTTAGGCATTGGCACCTCCCCTTCAGCCCCTCAGCCAGCTCCTTCAGGGCCCTGCTCTGCTGGAATACCCTCATCTCTAGCCGTCTCTGCCTGGTGGCTCACTCCCTCTCCTCCAGCCACCTCAGCTGCAGTCATACCTCTTGGGCCAGGAAGCCATGATACTTCTCCAATCCAACCTAAAATGCTGCTCTGCATTTCACTTTCTCCTTGAATGACACAGTAAATCAAATAATCGATGATGGGGGCACAGTGTCTGGCTTCTTTCTTCATGTATAGGACAGTGAAGATGGAGAAGGCAATGTCCTGAGTGATCTCCACTCCATAAATCTGTGAACAGATTGGGTACAATTTAACAACATGCAGAAATAAGAGACTACTCATATGAGAAGAGGCCTGGTAGAATTTTCAAACTCAGAGTTGGAGAAAGACTGTTGGATTTGGTTTCCCATTTTTCCATGGACTTATAGGCATGGCATGTCAACTTAAAAATCAAATTCACTTATTATTTTACCCTCAAAATGAGTTTGCTCAGGAATAGCTGAAAGAATTGCAATTCAGGATGTGCATGCTATGGAGAGCAACAGGCAAATCCGGAAAAAGGAGGGGAGCTTACTTTTATAGAGACAAACGGAGAGCAGGGAGGGGCTGTTCTAAACAAAAGTCCATTGGGGGAAAGTAACAGTTCAGGACAGGAACAGCTTCTCATTGACCGAGCTACAGCATTTCTCATTGGCTGGGCTGTTGCCTGATGGGGAGAGAAATCTTCCTTGGGGAATAATGTGGTTTTACTTCGTGTAGAAGATGCAAGCTAGTAACTC